>NC_061850.1:1765112-1767612 GCF_019202785.1 Penaeus chinensis | reverse complement strand
CATCTCGGGACTTAAGTGAATGACCTCACTCTAGGTCAAGTCGGATTGAGACTTAATTACTTCATAAAATATTCAGGAGTTTACATGCGTGTCGATGTCCATGTTTGCCACGGATCTAGAAAACACAAGATGCATCGATGCAGATACATAATTAAACGTGGGTTGCAAAGACCGTAGAGTTTAACCACCCTTGGGCGAGGGCTGCGTAACTACCAGAGAGATTATAATTATTAACACTACTAGATCTACCATCCGTGAACTAATTATCTAGCACACATTCTAATACGAATCTCATCTATGCATAGAATGAGAGAGGAAATCTAATCTAAATTTGACATTTTCCGGAGAGATACACACGGCTACAATCAAATTCTGAACGAAAACGCACGACACAAGGAATTTCCAAATATCAATCATCTCTCAAATCCTGACGCAACAAAACTCGGCATTTCAATTCTACTTTTGATATTTCATATAACAATGTTTGTAATTTCCAAAATAACGCCATCACAGGCATTATACCTGCTCATTAGCCGGAGATTCCATAAAGTAATGGTCTAAAATTTCGCATCGAAAGCGAAATAATAGTAATGAGATTCCCAAGACAATCAACAAAACAATTACATACATATACATAATATATATGTGTTTATGTTTGTTTGTGTGTGTGTGTGTGTGTGTGTGTGTGTGTGTGTGTGTGTGTGTGTGTGTGTGTGTGTGTGTGTGTGTGTGTGTGTGTGTGTGTGTGTGTGTGTGTGTGTGTGTGTGTGTGTGTGTGTGTGTGTGTGTGTGTGTGTGTGTGTGTGTGTGTGTGTGTGTGTGTGTGTGTGTGTGTGTGTGCGCATGGGTGTGTACGTGCGTGAGTACATGCGTATACGCGTGCTCGTGCGTCTGCGTGCACGAGTCCGTACATATACGTATGTATCCATAAACGAAAATGCATACGTATATGACAGCAGCTCCGAAGTGAGAGGGCAGGAGAAGCATACGTCGGCTGCGTAAGTAGTTAAAGAGCGATAGGTCAAGTGTCCGGGCCGCGACCCCCGATATCCAGGCCGCTCTCGTCCTTGTGTCTGGCCGCCGCACAAAAGGGGGCAGCGCCGGCCGCCGACACGAATGCGAGGCGGGGATTCACAGTGTTGGAGTTTGTGTTGGTGATGGGGGTGGTGATGGGTTTTGTGTTAGTGGTAGTGGTGGGGAGGGAGAGGAGGTGGAGCCTGAGGGTAGGAAAAGAAAAGAAGGGGAGGGGAGCAAGGAGGGGAGGGGAGGACAGGGGAAGGGAGAAGAGATAAAGGAGGGAAGGGGAGAGTAGGGGAGCGAGAGAGAAAAGAGAAAAAAAGAAGAGAGAAGAACGATAGAGGTAGAGATAGATGGCTAGATAGAGAGAGAGAAAAGGAGAGGAGAGAGAGACAGGAGAGCGGCAAAAACAAGTGTCCTCGTCTGTAAATGGCTATCAAAAACAGTCACTTGGAAAGACATGTGGAAGGTATTTAGGTCACAATTTCCCCTCTTCCTTCTTTTCGTTTACTAACAGGGGGAGAGGAAGTAAGAAAAAGAAAGAAGGTAAGGGAAAGTCGACGAAAGAAAGAGTATGTATATATGTATGTATGTATGTATGTATGTATGTATGTATGTATGTATGTATGTATGTATGTATGTATGTATGTATGTATGTATGTATGTACATACGTATATGTATATCCATAAACACACACAGACACAGACACACACACACACACACACACACACACACACACACACACACACACACACACACATATATATATAAAGAAAGAGAAAGAGAAAGAGAGAGAGAGAGAGAGAGAGAGAGAGAGAGAGAGAGAGAGAGAGAGAGAGAGAGAGAGAGAGAGAGAGAGAGAGAGAGAGAGAGAGAGAGAGAAAGAGAGAGAGAAAGAAAAAGAGAGAGAGAAAGAAAAAGAGAGAGAGAAAGAAAAAGAGAGAGAGAAAGAACAAGAGAGAGAGACAGAACAAGAGAGAGAGAAAGAACAAGAGAGAGAGAAAGAACAAGAGAGAGAGAAAGAACAAGAGAGAGAGAAAGAGAGAGAGAGAGAGAGAGAGAGAGAGAGAGAGAGAGAGAGAGAGAGAGAGAGAGAGAGAGAGAGAGAGAGAAGAGAGAGAGAGAGAGGAAGAGAGGGAGAGAGGGAGAGAGGGAGAGAGGGAGAGAGGAAGAGAGGGAGAGAGGGAGAGAGGGAGAGAGGGAGAGAGGGAGAGAGGGAGAGAGGGAGAGAGGGGGAGAGGGGGGGGGAGAGAGAGAGAGAGAGAGAGAGAGAGAGAGAGAGAGAGAGAGAGAGAGAGAGAGAGAGAGAGAGAGAGAGAGAGAGAGAGAGAGACTAGAATAGAAAGAAAGAGACTAGAATAGAAAGAAAGAGACATGAAAAAAAGAAGAGAGAAAAGATCACACAAACAAACAAACACCAAAGAAAATTAAAAGCCTCACCGATAAGATACTAACGACTTGCCCTACAACCCCCACCTCCCT
>NC_061850.1:1737612-1762612 GCF_019202785.1 Penaeus chinensis | reverse complement strand
CCGCCCCCTCCTCCCACCCTCCCGCCCGCCTCGATAAAGCAGAACACGACGCGGCCGATAATTACAGGTAACGCAAAGCCCGGCTGTGACTTGCACCGTTTCATTTTTCCCGGGGGGTGACGTAGTTCCCCTCCCCCTCCCCCCTCCTCCCCTCCCCTACACACACAGCTGTTTATCGAGAATATTTTAAGATTTAAATGAGTTGGTAAAGGGAGGAAAGAAGGGGAGTGTGATGGAACAGGATAAGGGGAGAGGGACGTAGGAGGAGAAAGGAAAAGGAAAGGAGGAATCAGAAAGGGAGAGGGGAATGCTGAATGGAAGATAAGAAGTAGAGGAAGGGGAAGGGAGGAGGAAGAGAAAGGGGAGGGAAGAGAAGGGGGAGGGAAGAGAAGGGGGAGGGAAGAGAAGGGTGAGGGAAGAGAAGGGGGAGGGAAGAGAAGGGGGAGGGAAGAGAAGGGGGAGGGAAGAGGAGGGTGAGGGAAGAGAAGGGGGAGGGAAGAGAAGGGGGAGGGAAGAGAAGGGGGAGGGAAGTGAAGGGGGAGGGAAGAGAAGGGGTAGGGAAGAAGAGCATGGGGGGAGAAGCGAAGGGGGAGGGTAGAGAGGGGAGGGAAGGAAGGGGAGGGAAGGAGAAAGGGGGAGGGAAGAGAAGGGGCGGGAAGAGAAGGGTGAGGGAAGAGAAGGGGGAGGGAAGAGAAGGGGAGGGAAGAGGAAGGGGGGAGGGAAGAGAAGGGGGAGGGAAAGAGAAGGGGGAGGGAGAGCAGGGGGGGAGGAAGAGGGAGGGGAAGAGAAGGGGGAGGGAAGAGAAGGGGGAGGGAAGAGAAGGGGGAGGGAAGAGAAGGGGGAGGGAAGAGAAGGGGGAGGGAAGAGAGGGGGAGGGAAGAGAAGGGGGAGGGAGAGAAGGGGAGGGAAGAGAAGGGAGGGAAGAGAAGGGGGAGGGAAGAGAGGGGAGGGAAGAGAAGGGGAGGGAAAAAGGAAGGGGAGGGAAGAGAAGAGGGGAGGGAAGAAGAAGAGGAAAGGGGAAAGAGAAAGAAAAGGGGAGGGAAGAGAAGGCGAGAAAAAAGAGGAAGAGAAAGGAGAAAAGGGAAAAAATGGGAAGGGGGGGGGAGGAAAAAGGGGGGGGAAAAAAAGAAAGAAAAAGCAAAAAAGAAAATGGGAAAAAAGGGAAGAGAAGGGGGAAAAGGGAGGAGGAGGGTGGGGAAAAAAGAAAGGGGAGGGAAAGAGAGGGGGGGGGAAAGAGGGGGGAGGGAAGGGAGAAGGGGGAGGGAAAAGAAGGGGGAGGGAAAAGAGAAGGGGGGAGGAGAGAAGGGGAGGGAAGGAAGGGGAGGGAAAAGAGAAGGGGGAGGGGAAAGAGAGGGGGGGGGGGAAAAAAGAAGGGGAGGAAGAGAAGGTGGGGAGGAAGAGAAGGTGGGGAGGAAGAGAAGGTGGGGAGGAAGAGAAGGTGGGGAGGAAGAGGGAAGGGGGGGGGGAAAGAGAAAGGGGGGGGGAAAGAGAAGGGGGGGGGAAGAGAAGGGGGGGGGGGGAAGAGAAGGGGGGCGGGAGAGAAGGGGGAGGGAAGAGAAGGGGGAGGGAAGAGAAGGGGGAGGGAAGAGAAGGGGGAGGGAAGAGAAGGGGGAGGGAAGAGAAGGGGGAGGGAAGAGAAGGGGGAGGGAAGAGAAGGGGAGGGAAGAGAAGGGGGAGGGAAGAGAAGGGGGAGGGAAGAGAGAAGGGTGAGGAAGAGAAGGGGAGGGAAAGAAGGGGGGAGGGGAAGAGAAGGGGGGGGGAAGAGAAGGGGGGGAGGAAGGGGGAGGGGAAAGAAAGGGGGAGGAAGAGGGAAAGGGGGAGGGAAGAGAGGGGGAAAGGGGGAGGGGGAGGAAGAGAAGGGGGAGGGGAAAAGAAGGGGAGGGAAAGAGAAGGGGGAGGGAAGAGAAGGGGGAGGGAAGAGAAGGGGGAGGGAAGAGAAGGGGGAGGAAGGAAGGGGGAGGGAAGAAGAGGGAGGGAAGAGAGGGGGAGGGAGAAGGGGAGGGAAGAGAAGGGGGGGGAAGAAGGGGGAGGAAGAAGGGGGAGGGGGGGGAAAAAAGGGGGGGAGGGAAGAGAGGGGGAGGAAGAGAAGGGGGGGGGAAAGAAGGGGGAGGGAAGAGAAGGGGGGAAAAAGGTGAAGGGGTGGGGGGGGGGGGGGAAAGAAGGGGGAGGGGAAAGAAGGGGGAGGGGAAGAGGGAAGGGGGGAGGGAAAAGGGAAAGGGGGGAAGGGGCAAGAAGAAGAGCGAAGGGTAAAAAGAAGAGGTGAAAGGGGGGGAGAGGGGAGGGGAGAAGACGAGGGAGAAGAGAAAAGGGGGGAAGGGAGGGGGGGGGGGAAAGGAGGGAGGGGATAGGAAGAGCAGGATGTCAAAAAAAACCTGCTTTTGGATCGATGGGGGGGACAAAAGCTTAATTCTAGCCCCGGACGCCAAACCGGGCCCACGGGGGGACAGTCTTAGACATGCTTGAGGTTGTGGGCGGGGGGAGGGAGAGAAAAGGGGGAAAAGGAAATAAGGGAAGGGATGTCGAAGAAAGAGTGGGGGAGGAGGCGGAGGAGCAGAGGAAAGGAAGGGGAGAAAAGGGAAGAGAGGAGCGAAAAGAAGGAAAGGGGAGATAGAAGAGGAGAGAGAGAGAAGAGAGAGAAGGAGAGAGAGAGAAGAGGGGGGGTAAGAAGAAGAAGAAGAAAGAGTAAAGATACAAAGGGAAGGGGACAAGGGAAAAAAAAAGGGAAAAAAAAAACAAAAAAGAGAAGAAAAAAAGAGGAGGGAAAGATAGGAGACAGGGAGAGAACGGGGACGAGAGAAGAGAGGGAGGTGAGGGGGCGGCCTCGTAACAAGGTAAGCGTTGGACCGGAAGTAACCGCCCGCGAGGGAATTCCCGTAACCTCGTCATGGTAATGAAGACGACGGCACCGCCCCGGCACAGCTGGCACGGGGGCGACCCGGTGAGCCGGACGCCCGACGACGCACGGGGGGGGGGGGGAGGCTCCCTTTCAGGTCTTGCTAACTGGGTCTTCCTCCTCTCTCGTCTCTCTCTCGTCTCTCTGGGTCTTCCTCCTCCCTCCTCTCTCTTTCTCTGTCTTCCTCTTCTCTCCTCTCTCTTTTCTCTGGGTCTCCCTCCTCCCTCCTCTTTCGCGTTAAAGGTCCATTGCATCAAGTTCATTCGCGCCAATGACCTGACAATCCACGAATGTCAAGTCAATTCCGAAGTACCCATGGTAATAATGATCCTCTCCCATTACCAAGAGACTTTTTCTAGAGCCCACGTTGTTCTTGGGGATTCCAAAATACCCTTTCCCGGGTAAACAAGAAAAAACACACGCGGCCCTCCTCAAGCGCGTGACTACACTACGTGGCATTCCCGATCGTCGATCATCAAAATCTAACTAAATCAGGATGAAGGAAAATGAAAGTAAAAAATGCCCCCGGCATCTTTTCGACCGCGGTGCCACCTTGGCCTTGGCGTCGACAGGCCGGCCGGTCACCGACTCGCATGACCCGACTAGGCTGGGTGGGCAAGGGAGTCGGCCAAGGGGAAGAAGAGGGGGGGGGGACCAACGCACCGGAAACGGGGGTGGGGGGGGGGTTCGCAGCATTCCGACCGGCACTGCATGAAGGCGTTCGATAAGTGCGGTTTTGTATGCAGTGCAATGGGCAGCGATTTATGTTACCACCGCCCGCTCGGTTATTGCAACGGCTGCTAAAAGGGGAAGAAGAAATCTAGGGGAATTGTGCTTGAAATCGCCGCCTCACAATGGCTTCTGCGGATCGCTTGCGCCCAACAAGAAGGCAATCAAGTCGAGTCCGTCCATCAGGCGAGCGAGGAAGGCCGCGGGGCACAGCTGATGCGCCGAGACAGGTGTCCGTTTTTAAAGGGGAAGGAAGAGAAGGAGGAAAGAAGAGAAGGTCGAGGCAGAAGGGATAGAAAAGCAGCTCCTTGACAGACATTAAGTCAGTCAGTTAGCCAGCAGACAGACTGACATACAGACACACACACTCCCCCCCTGCCCCCCCCCCCCCCCTCACACACACACACACCTTTCGAGCTGCCAGGATTCCGCTGCAAGATGATGGGGTGTGCACGCTACGCCGACGTTCGAGAATCGGCGGCATTCCAGATTTACACCGAAACCCTAATTGGGGAGCTGGAGCGTGAGTGACCGCGCTGAGTCTTCCCCGGAAACCTATTTAAACATCATTCCAAGTCTGGCCGAAAGCAGGATCACAAATGCAGGATCACAAATGCAGGCTATACGATGTTAAGGCTTCCACCCCCCTCCCCCTCATCCTCCCACTCATTCCTCCCCTTTCCTCCACCGCTCACGCCCCCCCTCCCTTCCCCCACTAACTCCTTCCCTCCCCTTCCCCTATCCTCACCAACAACATTATCCTATTTCGTGAGAACAGAAATACACCTCCCTGCGTCACAGAGGAGGAGACGCCGCCCGGGGCCGTCTTTTTAAACGCACAAGCAAAAGGCGAGGCTTTCAAAGGGCCCGCTTTTGGAAGTTAAATAGTAGGGCATGCTGTTTCTTTTTTTTAACTTGTCTTTTCATCAGTCGATGCAAGTAAGCCAAGGTGAAGGACTTCTAGAGGAGGCGCTGGCGAAGGCTCCGTTATGTAATCCATTAACAAGGGGAGAGGGAAGGAGGGAGAGAGGATGATGGAGAGTGAGAAGGAGAAGGAGATGGAGAGAGAGAGAGAGAGAGAGAGAGAGAGAGAGAGAGAGAGGAGAGAGAGAGAGAGAGAGAGAGAGAGAGAGAGAGAGAGAGAGAGAGAGAGAAAGGTATATTTATCTTTCACTATTCCTTAAGACCAGAAAAGCCAGCAGAGGTCCCTCGGAGGCGCCCGGCGACGTGAAAGCACAGAGGCGGCCGGGGAAGGAGCCGCGTCCATCTGGTTCCGCCAAAGGATTACGTCACACGGCTGAGTACCGCGCCAGAAAGGTACCTGAATGAGGCCTGAATGGGATCTGAGTATGATCTAAATGGGGAGAGAAGTGCGACCTGAATAAAGCCTGCAAGGGACCTGGCTGAGTCCAGCTGGGAAAGGAAAGCGATTTGACTCAGACTGGAACTACTTGGATGTAACCTAAATGGGGAAGGTGAGGAAGGAATAATGACAAGAATGAGTCTTGAAAGGGACCTGGCTATGATTTAAATAAGGAAGGTATACGACCTGAATGAAGCCTACATAGGACCTGGATGAGTCCACACGAAGAGGGAATATGGCACGAATGAGTCTTGAACGGGATCTGTCTGTGACCCAATGGGGATGGTATACGACTAGAGCGAGACGAGAACGTGGCTAGAATGGGGATATGTACCTGAGCCAGGCTTTAACGAAACATGAAATGAGACCAACATTGAGAACAGAACGTGGCGTAAATCAATCGAACTTAAATGGGGGAAGGAATTAGACAGAAAGGGGGTTGAATCACGCTGCGAGGCCTTTGGATGAGACTGAACAGGGCTCGAATCAGACACGAATGGACTTGCATGGGAATTGAAACAGCTTTAAATGAAACATGAACGAAACCCTAATGAAACCTTAATATGAAGTGAGTACCTGAATGGGGGGTTTAATTAGAACTGAATGAGACCTTAATGGGGCCTCGGATAAAATCTTAATAGGGACTGAACGGCGCTTACCCACTCACGTTCGGCGCGAGTCCCTCACTCCTTCTCCGTAAAAATAATTACTTTACGACCTTCAAACTATGATCTCGTGGGGAAGCGGCGGGGGGGGGGGGGGGATGCAGATGCATACGTTTAAAATAATATGGAAAAAATAACAAATAAAGTAATAGGCGCTGTCATCATAACCGACGAGTTCCTAATGAGTAAGATTCCTAAGTGTAATTAGTTTAAAAGAGGTAAGAGCTGAGTGGTTAAGGTAAGAGGAGGGCGACACAAGGATACCTCACTCAACGAAACCCCTTCCCTTACCCCAGCCCCAACTCATCGACCCCCCCACTCCCCCATCCCATCCCCTACCTTTATCTTTCACACCCCCACCCCTACCTCCCTCCCTCTTCCCTTCCTCACCCCCACCACTTCCCCTCAAACCTCTCTAAAGGCACGAGCGTTAATGATTTACTAGAGTCCTTCACCAACAGCTTTTGTGGAGATCAAATTCTTCCCTAAATACCGTCAGTCAGTTACTCTTAAATAACGGATCTTCAGTAAAACGAAAACGGGAGGGAGGACGAGAGAGAAAAATAAAAAGAGCGAGAGAGAGAGAAAAATGAAAGAGCCAGAGAGAAAGATAAAGATAAAGAGAAATGAAAAAGCGAGAGAGAGAAAAAACGAACATGGAAGGCGGCGAGGGAGAGAGAGGAGAGAGAGAGAGAGAGAGATGAGAGAGAAGAGTAGAGAGAGGATGAGGAGAGAGAGAGAAATGAAAGAGAGAGAGAGAGAGAGAGAGGAGAGCGAGAGAGAGAGAGAGGAGAGAGAGAGAAGAGAGGAGAGAGAGAGAGAGAGAGATAGGAAATGAAAGAGAGATGAGTAGAGAGAGAGAGAGAGAGAGAGAGAGAGAGAGAGGAGAGAGAGAGGAGAGAGAGAGAGGAGAGAGAGGAGAGATGAGAGAGAAAGGGGAAATGAAAGAGCGAGAGGGAAAGAGAGATGAGAGAGAGAAATGAACAGAAAGAGCGAGAGGAGAGAGAGAGAGAGTAGAGAAAGAGAGGCGAGCGAGCGAGAAGAGAGAGAGAGAGATAAGAGAGAGAAGAGAGGAGAGAGAGAGAGAAGTGAGAGAGAGAGGAGAGAGGAGAGTAGAGAGACAGAGATAGAGAGAAAATGAAAAAGCGAGAGATAGCAGAAGAGGAGAAAGAACGCTAAAGAGATTAAAATATATATAAATAAACAAATCAAACAAGAAAAGGAAATAAGAAACATGAATAAACAACTCAAATAAGATCCAAAAAAGAAAAAAAAACGAAAAGAAAAGGAAAACAAGAAGAGGTAAAATTACGTCCCTAAAACTTATAAAACGTAGGGCAAGAGGCTCTAAACGAAGAACTTTATGCCTCTTGACTATATTGACCTGCTTGACGGCGAGGCTCTGCGCCAGCCCAGGTACAGATGCCCGTCCGCACGCCCGCACGCCCACGAGCCCGCCCACATCCGCTGGTCATTGGGAGGTCAGCGAGGTCATGCTCATTAACTTGATCTCGACTGCGAGATGCTTGTGATTTTGGCTTCCGATTTTCCCTTCCCTTTTAGAAGGAAGATTGCAGTTATATATACATATATTTTCTTCTGTGTTCATTTCGTTACACTCTACGTTTGAGGTTTGAGGTGTGTGTGTGTGTGTGTGTGTGTGTGTGTGTGGCCTACCTTTCGGCCTTTCTCTTTCCCATATTTTCTCATCTCCATTCCTCTTCCTCCCATACCTTTCCCAATTTCTCTCTCTCCCTTTTTTTCTCATTTCTTCTTTCCTTACAGAGAGATGGATAAAAAAGGCAGACCGGCTGAATCGCTCATTACAGTTTCCTCGCGCGAGGAAGCAGCTGAACTTTGAAGTTTTCCGCATTTTTTTCACGCTTTTTTCACGTTAATCCTCTCTCTCTCTCTCTCTCTCCTCCTCTCCTCTCTCATCTTAAACAAGGAAATAGAGGAACGAGGGGGAGAGAGGAGGGAGGGAGGGAGGGAGGGAGGGAGGGGGGGGAGGGAGGGAGGGAGGGAGGGAGGGGGGAGTGGGAGGGAGGGGGGAGGAGAGCAGGGAGGAAGGAGAGAGGAGGGGGAGAGGAGAGAGAGAGAGAGAAAGAGAAGAGGAGATGAGGGAGGGAGAGAGAGAAGAGAGATGAGAGAGAGAGGAGAGAGGAGATGAGAGAGAGAGAGAGGAGAGGGGAGAGAGAGGGAGGGGGAGGGAGGAGAGAGAGAAAAGAGAGAGAGAGGAGGAGAGAGAGAGAGAAAGAGAGAGAGAGAGAGGAAAGAGGGAGAGGAGGGAGAGAGAGAAAAGAGAAGGAGAGGAGGGGAAAGAGAGAAAGGGAGGAGAGAGAGAAAAGAGGGAGAGGGGGGGAGAGGAGAGAGGAGGAGAGAGGAGAGGAGGGGGAGAGAGAGAGGGAGGGAGGGGGGAGAGAGAGGGAAAGAAGAGGGGAGAGGGAGAGAGAGGAGAGGAGAGGGGGGGGAGAGAGAGGGGAGAGAGAGGAGAAAGAGAGAGGAGAGAGGAGAGAGAGAGAGAGAGGGAGAGAGGGAGAGGGGAGAAAAGGGGGGGAGAGAGAGAGAGAAGGGGGGGAGAGGGGAAGGGGGAGGGAGAGGGAAGGGGGGGGGAGGGGGGAAGGTGGGGGAGAGGGGAGGGGGAGGGAGGGGGGAAGGTAGAGGGAGAGGAGGGAGAGGGAAAGGGAGTGGAGAGGGGGAGGGAAGGAGGGAGGGAGGGGGGAGGGAGGAGGGAGGGAGGGAGGGAGGGAGGGGAGGGCGGAGGGAAAGGAGAAAGGAAAGAGGAGAAGAGAGAGGGAAAGAAGAGAGAGAGAGAGAGAGAGAGATAGAGAAAAAGGGAGGGGGGAGAGAGAGGGGAGAGGGGAGAGAGAGGAGAGAAAATGAGTGAGATAAGAGAGGGGGAAAATAGAGATGAGGGAGGAGAGAGAGAGAGAGAGGAAAAAAGAGAGAGAGGGGAGGAGAGAGGAGAGAGGAGAGGGGGAGAGGGGAGAAGGAGGAAAAGGGAGGGGAGGAGGAGAGAGGAGAGAGAGAGGGGAGAGAGAAGAGAGGGGGAGAGAGAGGAGGGGGAAAAAGGGGGAGAGGAAAGAGAGAAAAACGGGGGAGAGAGGAAAGAGAAAAGGAGGAGGACGGGAAAAAGAGGGGAAAGAAAGAGAGAAAAAAAAAGGAGAGAAGAGAAAGAGAAAGAAAAGAGAGGAGGGGAGAGAGAGGGGGGAAGAGAGAGAAGATGAGAGAGGAGGAGTGGAGGAAGAGAGGAGGAAAAGGAAAAGAGAGAAAAGATGGAGAGAAGGGAGAGAGAAAAGAGAGAGGGGGAGGAGAGGGGGTGAGGAGGAGAAGGGGGGGGAGAAGGGAGAGAGAGAAAGGGGGGGGGAAAAGAGGGGAAAAGGGGGGAGGGAGAGGGAAGGGGGAAAGGGGAGGGGGAAGGGGGAGGGAGAGGGGGGAAGGGGGAGGGGAGGGAAGGGGGAGGGAGAGGGGAAGGGGGGGGGAGAGGGGGGGGGGGAAGGGGGAGGGGGGAAGGTTTTGAGGGAAGGGATGGGAGAGGGGAGGGAAGGGAAGGAAGGGGGGAGGGAGGAAGGAAGGGGGGGGGAAAGGGGGGGAGGGGGGAGGGGGGGAGGGGGGGAGAGAGAGGAGAGAGGGAGATGGGAAAAAATGAGGGGAGAGAGGGGAGGAAAGAGAGAAAGAGAGAAAGAAAAGAAAAAGAAAAGAAAGAAAGGAAAGAAGAAAAAAAGGGGAAAAACAGACCCAAAACATACCGCAAAAAAACAGTCAAGACAAATAAATGAAAGCACCCACTAGAATAGATAAAAATTTTAAAAAAAAAAAAACAAAAAACCCAAAGAGTTAAGAAGCGAAGAGAGGAAACAGAAAGGGCCCTGGCCGAAAAGTTAGGGCGAACTCCTTCAGGGGAGGGGGGGCGCGCGGTGGGGGGTGGGGGGGGGGGGGGGAAGGAAAAGAGGGAGCATGAATGAAAGGAGAGAAAGGAAGCGGGGGAGAGCGAGGGAGAATCGCCAAACAGAAAGGGGGGGGGGGGGGAAGGGAAGTGATGTTAGGGGACCGAGTAATAGAAGGGGCTTGTAAGTAATTTCAAGGGAGGGGAGAACGGGAAAAAGGGGCGAAGGGTTGGAGGGGAGGGAAAGAGGAGGAGGAAGAGGAGGGGGGAGGAGGAGAAAAGGAGGGAAAGAGGAAAAGGAGGAGGAAGGAGGAAGAGAAAGGGAAAGAGGAAGAGGAGAGGAGGGGAGGAAGGGGAAAAGAGGAGGAAGAGGAGGGGAGAAAGAGGAGGAGGAAGAGGAGGAGAATTTGGAGGAAGAGGAGAAGGAAGAAGAGGAGGAGGAGGGGGAGGAGGAAAAGGAAGAAGAGGAAGAGGAGTAGGAAGTGCAGCAGACGAAATGATATCCATGCAGTGAATTTAGTTTTATATTTCTGTACACTCATCTTCATCATTATCATCAATGTTCTCCCGTTTTCCTTTTATCTCCCTCTCTCCCTTCCTTTCCCCGCCGAAATTAACCCATAGAAAGAGACACCCTTTCAATGCAAAACAATATAATTTATTTACCCCAGGCCATTTAACACCGTTTCGCTACCCCCCCCCCCACACCACACAAAATAAAAAAAAAAAAAAAAAAAAAAAAAACCAAAAACAAACAACTCAGTTGCACCTCCCCCCCCCCCCACACACACACAAAATTAAATAAAAATAAAATAAAACCAACATTTACGTGTACCCCACACGCCCCAAAAATAATAAATAAGTAAATAAATAATAAGCAAATAAACAAATAAAAATTCCCCCCCCCCAGGCAAGTACATGAAAAAAACCACGACTGCCCCCACGACCGGTCCGAACATCATCATCTTTCCCCTTTCTCCTCTCTCCCCGAAAAAGGGGGGGGGAAGAAAAAAAAAAAAAAAGGAAAAAAATGAAGCGGAAGAGAGTGAAGCATTTTTTTTTTTTTTTTTTTTTTTTTTTTAATGCGGATATTAAAAAGGGGGATGCTTCCGTTTCCCTTTTTCGTGTTGTTTATGTTTTTATCCTTTCTTCTCTTTCCTTCTCTCCATTCCCTTTTGCTCACCTATTCCTTCCCCTTTCGTTAACCCTGGTTTATCTTTTTCGTCTTTGTTTTTATTTTCTTATCCCTTCTTGCATTATCCTTTCTTATCTATCCTTCTTTCAGCTCCCTTTTCTCCTCCTCACCCATTCCTTAACAAATCGTTTTCGTTTTTGTTTTCATCATTTATCCCTTGTTTCCTTATCCTCTCTAATCATCCCTTCTCTCTACTCCCTTTCCCTCCTTGTCACCTATCCCCCCCACCAGCGCCTATCCCCCCCCCTCTGCGCCTCCTTCCATCCGGACGGGAAGCCCCTACCCCCCCACCCCCCCCTTTACGCCTCCTTCCATCCGGACGGGAAACGGGCGTTCGGGAGCCACAGGCGCGAGGCGGAGGCAACGCGAGACCGGCTGGGTATAGAAATGCTCTATAATCATGGGGGGAGGGGGGGGGGAGTCTGTTGCCAATGCGATGCCGCATCTTGCAAGGCCCTATGCCATACTTTGCAGCAATTGCCGTACCTTGCAAACCAAGTCGTACCTGAAAATCGGAGGGTCCTTTGAACTATGTTCAACTTTCAAGTATGGCCCTACCTTGCATCTATTTCTACCAAGGAAACGCTATGCTGTACCTTGCCACCTATTTGGGGAAATTTAAAATCGCTCGGTGTCCTTGGCGATGCCTTGGGTTTTGGGTCGTAGGTGGGGGTGTCGTCTTCTCCGTTTCCTTTCGCACAATCCCCGAATCAGATGGCGGCCTTCGATTTCCCGGGATGGGCTAATCCGAGCACTTCGGCGGGCTGGGGTATTTTGCGCGCTAAACGTCTGCCAAATTAAAGTCAATATTTGCTCGCTTAGTCGCAGTGTCTTCCGTACTTCCTGTGTCAATATTACACATACTTTCTCCTCTCCTTTTTTTCTCGCCCTTGTTCTTTTTCGAAAGGTTATTCTGTCTTCCATTCTCTCTGTCTCTGTCTCTCACCCCTTTTCTCTCTTTCTTCTTCTACCCTTCTCTCTCATTCTCCTTGTTCCCCACTCTTTCTTCCTCAGCCTCCCTTGTCCCCTTCTCTCTCTTTTTCTTTTTCCCATATTCTATCTTTCTTCTCTCTTTCTCCTTCTCTCCTTTACTCTCTTTCTCCTTCTCGCCTTTATTCCCTATCTCCTTCTCTCCTTTATTCCCTTTCTCCTCCTCCCCTTCTCTCTCTTTCCATTTTCCTCTTCTCCCCTTTTCCCTTTTTTAACAGAGAGATACGGAACGACACATACGCACAGCCAGACGGACACAGACAAAACAAGCGCCCTCGAGAGTCCCCTGAATGAGAATGCCAGCGAATGGAATGTTCCATTACGCAACAGAGCCAATTCGTCTCCGTCGCTGCCCTTGAAAAATCGCACGAAGGAAGGGAAACCTGATAAAAAAAAAAAAGTTGTCAATATTCAGAGCTTCTCTTTCGCGCTCCCGCCCTCTCTCTCGGATCGGCCTGTCCGCCTACCTCTCTTGCCTAACGACCAGCCTTCCTACCTTTGGCTGTCTGCCTAGCTCTCTTGCCTAACGACCAGCCTCCCTACCTTTGCCTGTCTGCCTGCATCCTACTCCCGACCGCACGGTCACTGCCTCTCTACCATTAGCTAACTAGTAACCTAACTACCCCCCTCTCCCTCCCCCCCCACTCCCTCCCTCCCTCCCCTTCTCTCCAGCCAGATATCCCTCCCATTTACCTACAAGACCCCCCCCCCCCCACTCACACAAACCCAATACCCCCATTTGCGCCGCGGTTCGCCAGGGAGGAGGAGGCGTCACCCCCCTCCCCCCGCGGCCGATCTCCCCCCCGAGGGCGACGTCCAAGGCGGAGATGATTGGTGCCGGAACTTTCGCGGCTCGTTACGTCGCCGGCGGGTGCCATTGGCGACGAGTGCGCGCCATTAAACCGCCGTAAATCACGCTTTGTATTTGCGGCCGCCACAGACCGGCACGGCATCTCGCACTATAGTAAAAATTATTATTTTCTCATTTCGTTCATTTGTTCTATCTCCCACCTCCTCCCTTCCTCTCCTCTCCCCCTTCTTTCCCTTCCTCCCGTTCCTCCCCTTATTCCCCTTCCTCCTTTCCCCTCTTCCTCCCACCTCCCACCTCCCTTTCCCCCTCTCTTCCTCACCCCCCCATTCTCCCCCAACCCTGCCCCCCCCTCTCCCCTTCCCCCTCGCGGGCGATCCAAAGCAGCCTATCCCGCGCAAAAATGAATGCCGCGGCGACGATGGCGCTCATTCAAAACCCCGAGAACGAGAGACTATCCACCGAGTGAGTGAGTGAGTGAGTGAGTGATGAGTGAGTGAGTGAGTGAGTGAGTGAGTGAGTGAGCGAGTGTGAGCGAGCGAGTGTGTGAGCGAGCGAGTGAGCGAGCGAGCGAGTGTGTGAGTAAGTGAGTGAGTGAGTGAGTGAGTGAGTGAGTGAGTGAGTGAGTGAGTGAGTGAGTGAGTGAGTGAGTGAGTGAGTGAGTGAGTGAGTGAGCGAGTGAGCGAGTGTGTGAGCGAGCGAGCGAGCGAACGAGTGTGTGAGTGAGCGTCTTGCGAAACGATTGAGTGAGTGAGTGAGTTGAATAAGTGACTAAGTGACTGATAAGCTATTCTGTGAAAAATATTATTATTTTTCATAATTATTATTATTATTATTACTTTTTTTTTTAGATTGTTGGTATTTCCGCCAGAATGCTCACCTTCCTCGTCTATTACTTGTTTTCACTTATCATTCAGCTATCTATGCATTTATTATTCATTTATTCATATCTTATTTATATCCTTATCATCTAATAATCCATTATTTATTTGGTTATCCTCTATTCATTCATCCTTATTCATTCTATTCATCTATTATGGAAAGCGACCGTCACTGAGAGCGCGTGTACAGTAGAGAAAAACTCTCCCCACCCTTCCTTAACAATAACAACAGCAACAAAAACAACGAATCATCATCAAAACAAAAAACCAATTCACCAAAACAACAACAAAAACATCATCAAAATAACAAAAAAAAAAAAACTTCTGTCAACAACAAAAACAACGAATCATCAAAACAAAAAACAAATTCACCAAACAACAACAAAAAGCAACTTCACCAAAACAACAACAACAACAATTCCAGCCACGCAAACACACGCTTTCCAACAGTTCTGCCGTCAGCTTCCCCCCCCCCCCCCCACACACACACACACGCCCTTCCCAGCGTCTGGCGAGAAGGACGTCTGAATATTCACCTTCTGCGCCCCCTTCAGCCACGCGCCGCCCTTCGTTGCGTCTCCCGCAGCCATGGGTCGACGCTCCTATTCCTCTGTCCCGATGTTCCCTTTTTTCCTGTTTATCTTCCTACTCCTCTTCCTCTTTCTCTTCCTTCTCCTATCCTGTTCCCTGACTCGACCCCGCTTATAATATCTTTAGTATAGTTGTTGTTTTTTTCTGTCGGTTTATTTTGCTTTTTACACCAATTCATTTTGCAGTATTTCTTTCTTCGAAACGTCCTTCTTGTAGGGAGGATCTAACTCCAACACGTGGCCCTGCTAGTAGTCTCAAACCCAGACTATTCTCACTAGCTAGCTACTAGTCAACGAGCACAGAAAAACATCGGCTGCCAATACCAGGCAAACTCATAACTCGTGCTTGGCGGACTACTCAATACATCTCTCTCTCTTTCTCTTTCTCTCTCTCTCTCTCTCTCTCTCTCTCTCTCTCTCTCTCTCTCTCTCTCTCTCTCTCTCTCTCTCTCTCTCTTTCTCTTTCTCTTTCTCTTTCTCTTTCTCTTTCTCTTCTCTCTCTCTCTCTCTCTCTCTCACCCACCCACTCACTCACTGACTCACTCATTCACTTGTCTTTTCTCTTTTTTAGCAAATACATATCCGCAATTTTCCCCTCCTCCTCCTCCTTCTTCCGCCCTCTACTTCCTCTTCGTCTGATTATTCCCACTCTCCTATTTCGAATCGAAATCCCGAGAATTGTTAACCAAATCCGCTTTAGAATGGACTCAATCGTGATTTCTCTTTTTATGATAGAGTCTTTTTATTTGTCTCGTTAGTTTCTTTAAAAATACAATTATCTATCGATTTTTTTATATATTCGTTTAGTCATGGATAAGTAAATGGAGGAAAAAGAGATAGAAGGAGGGGGGAAGAAGAGAGCGTGAAAGTGAGAGAGAGTGAGAGAGAGAGAGAGAGAGAGAGAGAGAGAGAGAGAGAGAGAGAGAGAGAGAGAGAGAGAGAGAGAGAGAGAGAGAGAGAGAGAGAGAGAGAGAGAGAGAGAGAGAGAGAGGGAGAGAGGGAGAGAGGGAGAGAGGGAGAGAGGGAGAGAGAAAAATAGAGAAAGAGAGAGAGTGAGACAGAGAGAGAGGTGAGAGAGAGAGAGAGAGAGAGAGAGAGAGAGAGAGAGAGAGAGAGAGAGAGAGAGAGAGAGAGAGAGAGAGAGAGAGAGAGAGAGAGAGAGAAAGCGAGAGAAAGCGAGAGCGCACTCGTTTCTGTCTTCCTACCTCAGTTTACCTGCGATCTGGATACGGCATCTTTCACATACCTGTAAAGAAAAGAAAAAATAAGCTTAGTATTAATGACATCTATAATAACAAACAAACATACAACACGAACACATGTGAAAAAAGTAACACAAATACAACACGAAGAATAAAGTTTTACAACAAAAAAACGAAACATTTCTCAGCAACGAAAATTATATAAAGATAAAATAAAGTAAAACAAGAAAAGTACACCTACAATATTCAGAAAAAATATTTACAGCAGCAGGTGCGTGTCTGTATGGGGAGGCACTTAAAAAAAAAAAAAAAATCTAAAAAAAGGGCTTTGAAACTTGTTATAAAAGTGGATTCTCTACAAAATAAGTAAAACAAAAAGAAAAATCAAGTCTTATCAAGAAATAAATAAATAAATAAATAAAAGTTACGTAAGCCAGACTGACTTGCGAAAGAAACAAAAAAAAAAAAAAAAAGAGAAAAAATAAGTTTATCAAAAATAAAATAAAATAAAACCAAAAAAGTTACGAAAGCCAGACACCCCAACGAAAGAATGAAAAAGAAGAAAAAAAAAAATAAAAAAATAAACAGAAAATAACAAAAGTCAAATAAAATATAAGTAACGAAATCTTGACCGGCGAATCGCAAAAGCCCTAACCTTCCTCAAGGGCAGATGGGATGAGCCTCCTCCTCTCTCCCCTCCAAGTCCATCCTTTTTCATCCCCTTTTTCCTCTTTCCTTCTCCCCCCACCCCCCCCCCAACCCTCCCCCCTCCGTCCATTCTATTCATCCGCCTTAACCCTACTCTGCCCTCTTTGCCTTTCCTCATCTCCCCTGCGCCTTCCCTCATCTTCCTTTACCTCTCCTTAGGTTTTATTCTCCTTTCCCTTCCCTTTTCTTTCTCTCCTTCTTCCTCCCCGCCATTCCCTCCGTCCCCTTACCCATACTTCCTCCTCCTCCTTCCTCACACTACCTTCCCCCTCTCCTCATCCCCTTCCCCTTCTCTCTTCCCCTTTCCCTCCTCCCCTTCCTCCTTTCAACTCCTCCCCCCTTCCCCTTCCTCCCACCCCTTCCCCTTTCCCTTTCCCTTCCCATTCTTCCTCTCCCCCTGCCCCTTTCTCTCTTCCCCCTTCCTCCCATACCCTTCCTCCCCTTCCCCCTCCTCTCTTCCCCCTTCCTCCCATACCCTTCCCCCTCTTCCCCGCGCCCCTCCCCCCTCCCCTCCACGAAGCATCAGGAGAGGGTGTGTGGTCCGTCCGGCTAAGCGTCAACAACACACATGCTTGGCTGCCCCGTTATCGATCTCTCTTCCTGTAGGCTTTCTTAGTCGTCGAGTGTGGGAGGGAGGAGGAAGGGCGGAAAGGGAGAAGAAGAAGAAGAAGAAGAAGAAGAAGAAGAAGAAGAAGAAGAAGAAGAAGAAGGAAAAAAGCAGAATCAACAAAGAGGAAAAAAAAAACTGACCCACAAAAAGAGCAACAAAGATAAACAAAACAAAAGAAATGAAAACTACCACAAGAAGATGACTAAAGAAAATAAAAAAACTACGAACGACAGAAACAACAACAAAACAACCAAAGAAAAGAAAAATAAACAAAGCCACGAACAAGAACAACACCAAAAACAGCAAGCCCGAGAGCGAGGAAGGGCAGCACGCGACCGGCCAGCATCACCACGCGAGATCTCATCTCACAGACACGGCCTGGGGTGGGGTGGGGGTGGGGGGAGAGCCACGCGTGCACACAAGGATGCTGTGTCGCTGCACTCATTAACTGTACTCTGGGCCTCGATGGGGTCGGCAGGATTTTTTTTATTTCTGTCATCTGGGGTGACGGGGGGGGGGGAGGGATAGGGAGGGAGAGAGAGAGAGGAGAGAGGGGGGAGGTAGGAATAGGGAGAGAAAGGGGAGAGAGGGGGTAGGGAAAGGGAGAGAGGGGAGACAGGAAATGGGCTAGGGATAGGGAGAGAATGGGGGAGGGGGTGAGGAAGAAAGAGGGTTGAAAGGAAGAGGAGAGAAAGAGGTTGATGGAGAGAGAGGGAGAGAGAGAGAGGGAGAGAGAGATAGAGAGAGAGAGAGAGGAAGAGAGAGAGAGAGAGGAAGAGAGAAAGAGAGACAGAGAGACACAGAGACAGAGAGACAGAGACAGAGAGACAGAGAAACAGAGAGACAAACAGACAGAGAAACAGAGAGACAAAAAGACAGAAAGAGAAGAGAGAAAGAAAATTCAAACGCTGCAGAGTCATCCGGTCTTACACACGCTGTCACGAGGACATCGCTGTCAGTGACACGGCAATTCTGACATACCTCGTCAACGTCACATTTTTTTTTTTTCTTTCCTTTGAAAGAAAGTAACAACAGGTTACAAGCCATAAACGATGCTATAGAAGGCTCACCTGCTTAATTCTTAATCCGAGTGACTAAGTAAACTCCTTTTCTAAGTTAACTAATTCAATGTAAGATGATTTTGCAGAATCTTAGTAAAAGAAAAAACTTAAAAGATTAGATAAAAATGATCTCTTATGGCCCTTTAATAATAACAATAACAACAACAATAATAATAATAATAATAATAATAATAATAATAATAATAACAATAACAATAATAATATTAATGATGAAAAGAGGAAATATGAAGAGAAGGAAAAGACTACACTGAAGAAAGGGAAGTACGAAAGAGGAAGAGATGAGAAGAGAGAGAAGGTGGAGAAGAGAAGGAAAAGAAAAACGGCGATGGGAAAAAAGAAAAGCAAGAAAGGAAAGAGGAAATTGGGAAAAGTGAAGAAAAAGAAGAGAGAAAAGCAAGAAAGGAAATAGAAAACAGCAAAAAGAAGAAAAGAGAAAACATGCGGAGAGTGAAAACAGGAGGAAGAGAGAGAAAAGAAAGCGAAGAGGAAGCAATAATCCTCCCACGAACAAAGGAAAGAACCAGGGAGTGTGGGGGGGGGGGGTTCTAACCTATGTGGGAGGAGGGGGGTAACAGTGGGGGGGGGGGCATTAACCTATGTGGCAAGGGTGTTGAAGCGGGAGACACTAACCTATGTGGGGAAGAGGGGAGGGGAAGTGAGGGGAAAGGAGGGGAGGGGGAGAGAGGGAGGGGAGAGGAGGGGAGGGGGAGAGAGGGAGGGGAGAGGAGGGGAGGGGGAGAGGGAGGGGAGAGGAGGGGAGGGAGAGAGAGGGAGGGGAGAGGAGGGGAGGGGGAGAGAGGGAGGGGAGAGGAGGGGAGGGAGAGAGAGGGAGGGGAGAGGAGGGGAGGGAGAGAGAGGGAGAGGAGAGGAAGAGAAGAAAGAGGAGAGGTGAAGAAAAGCGAGGGGAAGAGAGGAGAGGGGAGAGGAGAGGAGAGGGAGAGGAGGGGGAGAGAGTGGAGAGGTGAATAAAGGCGAGAGGAAGAGAGGGGAAGATAGGGGAGAGAAAAGGAAGAGAAAAAAGGAAAAGACAGGAGAGAGGAAGAGACCGAACAAGACGAGAAAATCGAAGAAAGAAAAGAGAGATAAAAAATAAATAAAATAAAATCATATAAAAGAGAAAACCAGGAGAAGAGAAGGACCCCAGAAACGCACGAAAAGGGGAGGAAAGGGAGGGAAATATCTCGTCCGACGCCACTTCCGACGTCACGAGCCGGGGCCGTCTCTCTCCCCGCCTTTGGTCTTGCAAGGCGAGTCAGCAAGATAACTCAACGTGATCTGCTCTCCTGATGCAACACAGCTTTTGTCGTGACTCGGAGAAAAGGAGAGGAGGAAGAGAAAGGGATAAAAAAAGAACAGCGGCGACTGAAAGGAGGAAGTTTACTAAGAAAAATGGTGACCTGAAGATTTAAAATATAATAAAGGTGTGAAATAAATTAAGTGAAATCAAGTAAATAAAGGACAACTTCAAGAACGAAGGTAAACAAAATATCGTAAGTGACAAAATGAAAGTAGAAAAAAAAATTTGACACCAACAGTGAAAGCAGGAATGGAAAAAAATAACAAATAAGGTATAACAGACAGAGAGAGAGAGAGAGAGAGAGAGAGAGAGAGAGAGAGAGAGAGAGAGAGAGAGAGAGAGAGAGAGAGAGAGAGAGAAAGAGAGAGAGAAAGAGAGAGGGAGAGAGGGAGAGAGGGAGAGAGAGAGAGAGAGAGAGAGAGAGAGAGAAGAGAGAGAGAGAGAGAGAGAGAGAGAGAGAGAGAGAGAGAGAGAGAGAGAGAGAGAGAGAGAAGAGAGAGAGAAAGAGAGAGAGAAAGAGAGAGAGAAAGAGAGAGAGAAAGAGAAGAAGAGAGAGAGAAAGAGAGAGAGAGAGAGAGAGAGAGAGAGAGAGAGAGAGAGAGAGAGAGAGAGAGAGAAAGAGAGAGAGAGAGAGAGAGAGAGACCAAAGACCGACCAAAGACCGACCAACCGACCGACCGACCGACCGAATAACCGAAGACCGACCGAGCGAAAGCAGCCTCAGCCTCTGGAAGGGCTTCTCCTCCGCAGCAACTGCACCCAAATCCCAGACCCGAATCTGCCTTCAGGAGACGAACCGAATCGAGTTAATTTCATCCGCCGCGATTATCCTCGCATCCGTATCTATGTATCCCCTCCGCGAAGACGCCTGGCCTCGCTCCTCGAAAGGGGGGGGGGGGGAGGAGACCTGAACCCTGTTTCATATGCTGACTAAATGGTTTCTTAAAAAATATGCATATCTATCAGTCTATATCCATAGAAAGGAAGATGCATATATATATATATATATATATATATATATATATCATATTGAAAAACGGGTATTAGACAGATACTGATATATATCGGTGTTCAATGGGTCAGGCAACTTTAACAAACCGGCCGACTATTACAGATCTAAAAACACGCACACGGACACAAGCACACACACACACACACACAGAAATGCATGAAAACACACATACACATACCCATACACATACATACATACATACATACACACACATACATGCACGCACCTGCCTTCACACTGCATTCGAAGGGGGGGGGGGGGGGGGATCGCACTTGAATCCAATTCCTTGCTCATTTCGTGCGAGAAAACCATTCCCTGGCCCTCGCCACGCGGCCCGGCTCGTTCTCGCCGCCATTACCCCCCCCCTCGCTCCAACCCCCTCCCCTCCCTCGCTCCAACACGATCGTCAAACCATTTTCTCTCTCTATCCCCCCCTCCTCCTACTTCCCATCACCCCCCACCACGATGGTCAAGCCCTTTTCTCTTCCTAATCCCCCCTCCCCCTCCTCTTTCTAATCCACCCCCTCCCCTACCATCTTCGCGCCCCCCTCCTCTTTCTAATTCCCCCCCCCACACACTCCCCCCCGCTCTCGCCGCCTTCACTGAAACCTCAATGCAACTCCGCGGCGGATCCCGGGGCTTCAGCGAACCCACGCGGGGGTCAAGTCTTTCCTCTTTACCTCCTCTCCCTTTCTGAGACTGATCTTCCTTTCCCCTTTTACTCCCTCTTTCCTCTCCCCCCCCCCCCCCCCACCCTTGATATCCTTTTTTTTTTCCTCTTTTTTTTTCCTTCTTCTTTCTCTCACCTTCTTCCGCACTCTCCCCTTTTTATTTTCACTTATCCCCCCCTTCTCCTTTCCTCTTTCCCCCCCACCTCCTTTCCCTCCCCCCCACCTCCTTTCCCCTCCCCCCCACCTCCTTTCCCCTCCCCCCACCTCCTTCCCCTCTCCCCCTTCTATCCCCTCCCCAACCCCTCTCTCCTATAACGCTACCTTCGATTCGCAATCCAATCGGAGGTTCACTTACCTTCCTTTACCCTTCTCCCCCCCCCCCCTCTTCTCCCAATCACCGGCCTTAGCAACCAATCAACTCGTCTGCCCCAAAGGAAAGTGAGGCGGGGGGGGGGGGGCGGCGGGGGGTAGGAGGGGTAGTTGGGATAGGGGAAGGAAAGGGGGGCGAGGAGGGATGGGAGGAAAGGGGCAAGAAGGAAAGGGGAAGCAGAAAAGGGGAAAAGACAAATGAGGGCGGAAAGAGGGGAAATGGAACAAGAAAAGAGGTCAATAAAAGGAGAGAGGAAATGAAAGGAGGGGAAGAGACAGAGGGGAGAGGAGGAAGGGAAAGGAGAGGGAGACCGAGAAAGAGGGGAGAGAAACACAAAGGGAAAGAGAAACACGGAAGAGAATAACGAGCAAGCACACAGAAATAAAAGGAGAAAGATAAATAAACAACAAAAACGGACGCACTTAAAGGAAGGGAAAAAAAAGAAGGAAAATAATGAGAAACGGACAAAGAAAGACAAAGAGAAAGCAAGAGATAAGAGAATGGGAAGACAGAAAAAAAAGGATAGAGAGAAAGGAAGGTGGAGGAGAAAGACCAAAAAAACAAACAAAACAAAACAAACCACGATAAATCAAGAAACAGAAACAGCAATAAGAGAAAGAAGAAGACTTAGACGAGGGGGAGAAGGAGGCGCCCGGATGCTGAGACAATGGGCGAGGTATCTCCCGGCTCTCATTAATCCTTAATGAGACAAACACCATCCCTCGTTACCTCTCGCCATCGGCCGGCCCGCGATTAACCTGGGGGGGGGGGGGGGGCGAATAAGGCGAAGAGAAATAGAAAAAGGGGGGGGGGGGGGGGGGCGAATAAGGCGAAGAGAAATAGAAAATGGGGGGGGGGCGAATAAGGCAAAGAGAAATAGAAAATGCGGGGGGGGAGCGAATAAGGCGAAGAGAAATAGAAAATGGGGGGGGGGCGAATAAGGCGAAGAGAAATAGAAAATGGGGGGGAGCGAATAAGGCGAAGAGAAATAGAAAATGGGGGGGGGGCGAATAAGGCGAAGAGAAATAGAAAATGCGGGGGGGGAGCGAATAAGGCGAAGAGAAATAGAAAATGGGGGGGGGGGGGCGAATAAGGCGAAGAGAAATAGAAAATGGGGGGGGAGCGAATAAGGCGAAGAGAAATAGAAAATGGGGGGGGGGAGCGAATAAGGCGAAGAGAAATAGAAAATGGGGGGGGAGCGAATAAGGCGAAGAGAAATAGAAAATGGGGGTGGGAGCGAATAAGGCGAAGAGAAATAGAAAATGGGGGGGGGGAGCGAATAAGGCGAAGAGAAATAGAAAATGGGGGGGGGGAGCGAATAAGGCGAAGAGAAATAGAAAATGGGGGGGGGAGCGAATAAGGCGAAGAGAAATAGAAAATGGGGGGGGGAGCGAATAAGGCGAAGAGAAATAGAAAAGGGGGGGGGCGAATAAGGCGAAGAGAAATAGAAAATGGGGGGGGGGAGCGAATAAGGCGAAGAGAAATAGAAAAGGGGGGGGGGGGCGAATAAGGCGAAGAGAAATAGAAAAGGGGGGGGGGGCGAATAAGGCGAAGAGAAATAGAAAATGCGGGGGGGGAGCGAATAAGGCGAAGAGAAATAGAAAATGGGGGGGGGGCGAATAAGGCGAAGAGAAATAGAAAATGGGGGGGGGGAGCGAATAAGGCGAAGAGAAATAGAAAAGGGGGGGGGCGAATAAGGCGAAGAGAAATAGAAAATGGGGGGGGAGCGAATAAGGCGAAGAGAAATAGAAAATGCGGGGGGGGAGCGAATAAGGCGAAGAGAAATAGAAAAGGGGGGGGGGCGAATAAGGCGAAGAGAAATAGAAAATGGGGGGGGGCGAATAAGGCGAAGAGAAATAGAAAAAGGGGGGGGGCCAATAAGGCGAAGAGAAATAGAAAAAGGGGGGGAGCGAATAAGGCGAAGAGAAATAGAAAATAGGGGGGGGCCAATAAGGCGAAGAGAAATAGAAAATGGGGGGGGGGCGAATAAGGCGAAGAGAAATAGAAAAATGGGGGGGGGCCAATAAGGCGAAGAGAAATAGAAAATGGGGGGGGGAGCGAATAAGGCGAAGAGAAATAGAAAAGGGGGGGAGAGAGAAAGGAAAAAAAGGAAGAAATACGATAGTTCGTTTTAATAAAAAAAGTAGTAAGAGAAAAATATATATGTAAAACAAATATAATATACAAATATATAACCTGAAAACAGACAAATAAACAAATGCGTAAATAAACAAATAAGCAAAAAAGATTGTGTAGAACTTACAAAAAGGACGAAATGGTACATCTGAAGTGAAATTCTAAAGTTTATTCATCTGTATGTAAGGGAGGGAGGGGGAAGGGGGGAGGGGGAAGGGGGAGGGGGAGGAGATAAAAGAGAAGAGACAGAGGGGGGTGAAGAGGGAAGGAGGGAGGGGAAGAGGAGGAGGAGGAGGAGGAAAGGGGAAGGGGGGAGGGGAAGAGGAGGAGGAGGAAAGGGGAAGGGGGGGAGGGGAAGAGAGGAGGAGGAAAGAGGAGAAGGAAGGAGGAAGGGGGACGAGAGAAGGAGGAAGGAGGAGGGGGGAGGGGGGGATGAAAGAGGGGAGAGGAAGAATCCTTAAAAGCCAGTTGCCAGCGAGCAAATATCACTCCGATGTAGGAAGGCCCCAACAAAGTAGCTTAAAGACGGGGGCTCAGTTCAAGGGACATTTCCGTCACGAATATCCCCTCGAAAAAGCAAACAAATAAAAATGTGAAATATATTCAACTATACGGACAAATAAATATGTACTAATAAATATAAGAACAACCACCAAGACAATAATTAGTCTTAATACTGTTCTTGCTTTAGATCTTCCACAATTACATTGCACTTTCCACAAAATTCTAGATTACAACACACACACACACACACACACACACACACACACACACACACACACACACACACACACACACACAAATGCCTCTAATTCCTAATTTTCATCGAATAATCATGAATACACAACTCAAAAAGATTTTCCAACAGCTTACACCAGCTTTAGGGAGATATCCAGCGAAGAACAGGCAGCGAGCTTTCCATCATGGAAAAGCTATATCTTTTCCAGCTTATCCAATAATATTTGCATTCCATGAGCATCATCTCGGAGAGCTCACGGGGGCGAAGAGCATATAAGAAAAATCTGAACTTAAAAAAGGGGAATTTCCGAGGGGAAAAATGTTGAATAAAGAGTACTCCTTCGTGTAGCATTTTGTGGAAAATCTCTTATATAAAAAAACAAAAAAATACATAAAGAAAAGGTACGAGCCAAAAAAAAACTAAGCTGCGCGCAAAAATTCTATACATGATTCTGTTTGGCACAAGGTTATTCACTGAGGAAATAGAGACGGTTTTCGATCCTCGCCAAGACAAACGCATTATCTCGCTTATTCCTCTATGCATACCTATATACTGTTGCGTATATGTATATATATGTGTGTGTGTGTGTGTGTGTGTGTGTGTGTGTGTGTGTGTGTGTGTGTGTGTGTGTGTGTGTGTGTGTGTGTGTGTGTGTGTGTGTGTGTGTGTGTGTGTGTGTGTATATATGTATATGTATAAGTATATATGTATATGTATAAGTATATATGTATATGTATAAGTATATATGTATATGCATATGTATATGTATATATGTATATATGTATATGTATATGTATATGTTTATGTGTATGTTATATATATATATATATATATATATATATATATATATTTATATATATATGTATGTATGATATATGTTTATATACATGTGTATATATACACACATGTATGTATATGTATATATATCTTTATATATACATATGTATATATGTATATATGTATACATATATATACACACATATATATATACACATATCCTAATTGCTGTATTCTAATTGGCTTATCTTTGCTTAGCGAAGTTCCCGGCCAATTACCGCGTCCGCCGCTCCGTCAAAAAGGGGCACGTAAATCCAGCTCCTTTCTCTCAAGACTTCTTCGAGACTTCCCAACTTTCTTCAGCGGGGATCATGCATTTCGCCCGGGAAAAACAAA
>NC_061850.1:1715392-1737512 GCF_019202785.1 Penaeus chinensis | reverse complement strand
TACTCCTTTTTTATTTCTTTTCCTTTTCCTTACTAGCTCTTGTTTGTGTTCTTTTTTCTCCCTTTGCCTCCCTCCTTCCCTTCGACCTTTCTTCCTTATCTCTAGTTTGAATCTTTTTTTCATCCTTCCTTCCGTCCTTCCGTCCTTCCTTCCTTCCTTCCTTCCTTCCTTCCTTCCTTTCTTCCTTCCTTTCTTCCTTCCTTTCTTCCTTCCTTCCCTCCTCCCCTCTCACTCTCAACCACACAAACGAACAAACAAAAACACACACACACACACAACACACACACACACACACACACAACACACACACACACACACACACACACACACACACACACACACACACAAACAGCGAGCACCCAAACACACAGCCGGGCGTACCAACACCGTCCTTTCCCCGCGTAGGTCCAGCCGCGACGGAATCCTATAGGAGGCGACAAATAGACCCGTGTTTGGCGGCCTCGCGAGATGCATACAGAGCGGGGGAGGCAGGACGCAGCCGATGGTTTGTTTGCCGTGGTGTCGATGCTGGGTCTGATTCTTGCTTTTCCTTTCTTCCCTCCTTAATTGCGTCTTTCTGTCTTTCTTTCTTTCTCTCTCTCTCTCTCCCTCTCCGTCTCTTTCACACTCATTTTCTCTCTCCATCTCTATTTCCCACTCACTTTCTCTCTTTATGCTTACTTTCTCTCTCTCTCTCTTCTCTCTTTCTCTCTCTCACTCACTCTCTCTCTCTCTCTCTATATATATATATATATATATATATATATATATATATATATATATATATTGATACATATTTCCCACTCTCTTTCTCCATCTGTATTCCATTCTCTCCCCCTCTCTCTTTTTCTCTCTCTTCCTCCCAAACTTCCTCATATCACTTCCACATCAACTTTACTTCTTCTCTTATCTGTGTTGACCTTTTCTTATCTGCCAGAGTCGTTCCTAACACTGATCTCCCCATCTCTTTTTATGACTTTATTTATTCATTCTCGACTCTTTTATTTAGTTTCCCAATTCCACATTCAGAACGACAGTATCCATTCCTTATAACCTTTGCATTTCTGACGTGTTGGTAAGGAGCTTTCCCTGACCTTCCCGTGATTTACTGCTCGTTATCTTTTCTTTGCAAGTTTTCGTACTCAACTTAGGTATGTGTAACTTAGGTATGCGTAACTTAGGTACATATAACTTGGGTATGTTTACTCGTGAAGGATTTATGCCGGAAGAATTGTGAATAAAATAACAAAGAGAAGCGAAACACACGCCTATATTAAAATACTTGCCTGTTGTTGTTGTTTTGATTATTCATGTTGATGAAGAAAACAATAACGACAACAGTGTATCTGAGAAAGGGCCTTCGCTGTGTCATTAACATCACGCACGTACTCATCAGTATCCTCAAGCATATCGTCTTCAAAGTCCATTATGCTCCTCTGATACGTTCTCGCCAAACACCGCTTTTGTTTCCCCTTTTGCTCATTTCCAAGGTAGCTACTTTCATGCAAGTTCTTTCTAATGAGTTTGCGAGAGCATATCTAGCAAAGTTTACAATGTTTCTAATATTAAAGCTAAATAATCAGCGACTTTCCCTTCGCACAAAGAACAAAATTGGCCTCTTGTTCTACCGAGTCAAAAGACTTTTCACAGTCTATAATACAAAAAAAATATGTATATATCGTTCATTACAAGATGGTTATCTCAACAACCTGGTTCATGGTATTCAGATGAATATCATGATGAATACCATGAACCAGCCTTTAAAACCCAACTGTCAGCGTGGGTGGTTTTTGTATAGACGTCTTGTCAATATCTCAATACATCTTTAGAGCAAAGTTCATCAATATTTCACATCAAGGCAACAAATCGATAATCACCGACTTCTTTTTAGCGATGAAAAAATACAACACACGTTACTTTAGTGTGTAGACATGGCGAAAATAAACGGCCTTATTTACTGAACACATCTACTGTTGCTTCCTTCGAAACCTCTACTTATATGCTATCATCGCAGTAGACTTCCTTTTCCCATAACTTTAGGGGCGTTATGTAAGTCTTTCGGCATCACTTATGGTATTTTACTTAAGTCTATCGATGTATTCATAGATGGGATTGTGATTTTTGAAGACTAGTCCTATAAAGCATTATAAAATTCCACAATTCTGTTAAGCGTTCTTATTGCCTTTTGAGCCTTTTTTTTATCTTTTAAAGCTAGCATTAGCTGCTTCAGTAAAACCAATCCATACTGATTTTTTATTCCTGTTCCGTTCGTTGTTGTTTCTCCAATTATACCCATATCTCTCTTCCTCTTTTCCAAATTTTGTATATACTTTGATCTTTTATTTCGCCCTTTTGCGTTATTTTCCATACTTCCATTCGTTTTTACTTAAGCATTTACTTTTCATAATAACTTTTGCCTTTCCATTTTCATTTCATTTCTAACCCCCTCACTTTTATTTTACAACTCTTATAATAAAATAAAAAAAAAATCCCGCGTCAGCTTCATTATCATTTTCTGTCGGATATCTGTTTCTAATCTCTATTTGAAATACACTTTCATATTTTCGTACTCAGTCGAAATATAATTTCTTCTTGAGAATTAATTCATTCCTTTCAGCTTTGGAACCTAATCTGGTTTTATATCCTCTCATTATGTAGTCGCCTCCAATATCTGTTTTGATCATTATTAAAATCTTGTTGTTTTTATCTGATAACATGAAATCCATCGATTTTTTAAAAATAATCCGTCTGGACTCCGCCAAGAAGGACGCCCCAAGACCAACAGCGAGAGGCAACACGCATACTCCACATACTTGTTCTACTCTGCTAACAACTCCGACCGCTCGGAATGCACGCCCCGCCCCCTTCCTTTCCCTTCTCTTCTCTTCCGTTAATTCTCCTATTCCTTATTTGATCCCTTTCTCAGTCCTTCCCCCTTCCCCCTTTCCCTCATACTCCTTCCCCCTGTCCCTTGTTCCCCTTTTTTCTATCCTACCCCTTCTCCCCCCTCTCTCCCTCCCCTTCCCCTCCCCCTCCCCCCCCCCTCCCTTGGACTTTTGGACTTCGGAAACTGGAGGAGAATATCGCCAGACACTAATTAATGGCCACCTACCAATATCCAATCGCACAATCGCCGTCTTAACTCAATCCTTTTTCCCCGTACTCCTTCCATCCTCCTCCTCCTGCTCTTCTTCCTCCTCCTCCTCCACCTCTTCTTCTCTCCACCTCCTCTTCTTCTTCTTCTTCTTCTTCTTCTTCTTCTTCTTCTTCTTCTTCTTCTTCTTCTTCTTCTTCTTCTTCTTTTCGTCTCTTCTTTTCTTCTTCTTCCACTTCCTCCACCCCTCCTCCTCCTCCTCATTTCCTGCAGCGCCCGGCCATTAGATCCTAATCCTCGGGGCCCAATCCCCAATCACTCACAAGCCGTGTACAAAGTTTACGTCTTGTAAACAGACAGCTAAATTTCCCTCGACAAAATTTCCATCGCGTTTCCTTCCCGAGCGTCGCCAACTTCGGGACAGGAGTTCGTGCTGTTATTGTGAGCGAGTTTCCAATTTATCCACTACGCTCAGCCCGGCCACAAAACCGCCCGGACGCATACACACGGAAGTACGCCTAGCCGCTTCACGCACAGACAGCACACACGTGCATTCACACACACACACACACACACCACACACACACCCCCACACACACACACACACCCACACCACACACACACACACACAACACGCACGCGCGCCCGCCCGCCGCCGCCGCCGCGTACACACACCCCACACACAAAACACACACACACACACACACACACACACAACACACACACACACGCACGCACGCACGCACGCACGCACGCACGCACGCACGCAGCACGCGCGCCGCCGCCCGCCCGCCCGCCGCGTACACACACACACACACACACACACACACACACACACACACACACACACACACACACACGCACACGCACACGCACACGCGCACGCACCCTTTCACTCTCGCGTACCCACACGAACGCACGCACACATACACTCGCGTACACACAAAGACAGGCGAAGGCTTTGGCCGCGAGAGCAGGCGCGATCAGTCAGGGTGACGTCCAGCGCGCCGGCAACGATCGCTGTCGTTTAGCGGGACATCAAAGAGGTTTGGCACAAGAGCTATTAATTGCTCCAGGGTCCAGGGTCGTGCTGGCCGGGCTGGCACAGACACAGCGCGCCCTATTAATATCTCCTATTGCCGCTCTTGTCGAATCCCGCCGTCGGCTCTGCACAGCGAAGCCCCGGCCGAGAACGCCATCGTTACTCATCGTCCTGATCGTACTCATCGGTGTCTGTCCGTCCCGAACACCGCCCGGAGTCTAGCGTCTTCGCAGCATTGGTGATCGGAAGTGACGTAAAGATTCCTCTGTCTGTCTGTGTCTGTGTCTGTCTGTCTGTCTGTCTGTCTGTCTGTCTGTCTGTCTGTCTGTCTGTCTGTCTGTCAATCTCCTTGATGATGTTATCACTGTGAGGTCATGCATTTATTACAACCTTTAGCGGATGCTTTCTCTTTCCACGTATCACAATGACCTGGCGTGACGTTTTGTGAGGAAGTTATGTGTACGATACACACGCTCAGGGACGTGGCTGCAAGTAACGTGGCAAGTGACATGACACGGATAACCAGTCGACTGACTGAGGAAGGAAGAGAGATGAGTGGAGAGGAAGGGTGAGGAGAGGAGAGGAAGAAAGAGATTGAGGGAAAAAGAGGAAGAGGCGGGAAATCAGCAAGCAGAATGCCCCTTATTCTTTTCAATAACCAAGCGCACGACACCACACTATTCACACACGATGACGTAATCACGCCTCTTCTCCCTTGCCGACAGCGCCCGACCGCCACGGAAGCGACATAAAACAGCCGATCTAGTGAATTGAAACGTTTACCGGAATTCCTTTTCCTAATGCAGCCTTGCTTTTCTCTCACACCGAAACCGCCCGTTACCGTTAGTGCATCATTAAAACCCACACCTTTCCGCCCCCGCCCCCCCCCCCCCCCCTCTAACCACTCGCCCGCTGCCGCCGGAACGACAGGGATCAAACACGCCGTAAAAACGCTCCGGTTGAGAGAACATTCGGCGAGAAAGCTTCCCCTCCTCCGTCCTCAGGCCTCCTCTCCCCTCTCCCTCTCCCCTCTTCCCCTCTACCCCCTCCCACTCTCTTCTGCCCCCCCCCTTTCTTTAGGCCCATCCACCCCCTTCTACCCACATCCCCCATTCCATCTCCCTCCCTCCTCTTCAGCCCCCACCCCCTCCCATCACCCCCCCTCTCTTCACCCCCCACCCTTTCTCTTCACCCCCCCCTCTCTTCCTCCCCCCCTCCATCAACAACAACATGAAAGAACGAGCAGCGGACGCGATATTACTCCGTCCTGAGGGAAATACCATCAAAGTGGCGACGCGGGTTCCCACCGGCAGCCGATACGTAATGCCGATAACGACTATGACATCGGTTTTTTTCGTGTTTTTCTTCGTTTTTTTTTACGTTTTGTTTATCTATTATCACTACTGTTTTTATCGGCGCGAGTTTTACTTCGATAGACGTCTCTCGCGGGGCTCAGAAAACTGTTTTCGAATATTGAGTGCGAGATTAAATTAATTGAGTGAGTGAGTGAGTGAGTGAGTGAGTGAGTGAGTGAGTGAGTGAGTGAGTGAGTGAGTGAGTGTGTGTGTGTGTGTGTGTGTGTGTGTGTGTGTGTGTGTGTGCGAGTGCGTGTGTGTGTGCGAGTGCGTGTGTGTGTGCGAGTGCGTGTGCGTGTGCGTGTGCGCGTGCGTGTTCGGTTTTGTGTTCGTGTTCGTGTTCGTGTGCGTGTGTGTGTTCGTGTGCGTGTGTGTGTTCGTGTACGTATTCGTGTGTGTGTACGTGTGCGCGTGCATCTGTGTGCCTGTGTCTCTGCCGTTCATGCATATATCCTTTATATATGTCCTACACATATCAAAATTTGCAAAACTGGAGCAATATGCAATAACTCCTACTGAGAGGAAAAAAATATATGTCCGTCCATTACAAAAGAAACAAGAAAAAATACACATCAATCACGCCAGCTGTCTCTCGCGCGATATGTTGTAAATAGGAAAAAATCCCATAATAAAGAAAAAAAAAAATCTAAAATAATAATTTCAATAAATCTGCCTTTGTAGCCTCGTCCGCGACCCGAATCTGCGTCATTGTCCGTCGGTCTGTCTGCCTGTCTGTCTCGTCGACGTTACACCGAAGCCGCGATTATTTAGTTTCGGTCCAGGCTTTATTTTGGGAACCATTTTTTTTTTTTTTCTTTTGGTTGTATATAATATTTTCCCCATTCTATTGTTCTATCATCTCTTTCTCCTCTCCTTTCCTCTTCCCAGCTTCCATCCTTCCTCCCTCCTTCCCCTTCTCCATTTCTCAATCTGTCTTTCCTTCCTTCCCTCTCCCTCTTTCCCTCCCCCCCTTCTCCTACCCTCCTTCCATCCCTCTCCATCTCTCTCGCCTTCCCTCTTTCCCTCCTCCTTCTCCCTTCCCCCTCCCCCTACCTTCTCCCCTCATCCCTTCTCTCTCTCTTTCTTTCCTTCCTTCTCCATCCCTCTTTCCTTCCTTCTCCATCCCTCTTTTCCCTCCTCCTCCTCCCGCACTCCCTCTCCTTCCCTTCGTCTTCGCGCCCGAGAGAGCCCCTTCGTTTGAGACCCCCCCCCCCCCCCAACACATACGCTCTAGCGGATATTAACGCAGCAAAACAATGCAAACAGAGGTAACGGCACAAAGGCACAGCGCACGACAGGAGAAAAGATCGGCGGGGCTGGGGCTGGGGGAGGGGGGGAGGGGGTTCAAACATGAGGAAACATCGGAAGAAATCATCGGCAGGGGGGTGGGGGAGGGGAGGGGGTTCAAACAGGATGATGATGAATAATTATAATAATGATGACAATAATAGTAGCAGAAATAATAATAATAATAATAATAATAATAATAATAATAATAATAACAATAATAACAATTACAAATCAACTCCGATAAAATAAAGAAATAAAGAAATAAAGAAACAAAGAAACAAAGAAACAAAGAAAGAAAAAGAAAGAAAACAATTCAACGAAGATATCCCCCCCCCCCACTACCAGCCGAGCGATTGCCTTGCCCTCATTTCCCTTTCCAATCAGAGGGAAATCTGAGCGATGGAGCTCCTCCTCCTCCCCCTCCCCCTCCCCCTCCCCCCCTCCTCCTCCCCCTCCCCCTCCTCCTCCTCCTCCTCCTCCTCCTCCTCCTCCTCCTCCTCCTCCTCCTCCTCCTCCTCCTCCTCCTCCTCCTCCTCCCTCTCCGCCGGCTCCTCCATCAGTCTGTCTTGTCTGTCGCCCTCTCCTCCACCACCACCACCACCACCACCACCATCCCTACCCCTACCACCACCACCACCACCACTATATCCTATGTCGCTATCTTCATTAGCATACTTACGTGTTCAGATGCATGCCGATATCTATGCATATGTATAAGCAAACACAAGCATCAATTATTCAAATATCTCTAAGAGAGTGAGAGAGAGGAAGAATTGGAGAGAGTGAGAAAGTGAGAACGAGGAGGAGAGATGTAAATATGAAATATGAGATAAGAGATATGTTGAGAGAGAGAGAGAGAGAGAGAGAGAGAGAGAGGAGAGAGAGAGAGAGAGAGGAGAGAGAGAGAGAGAGAGAGAGAGAGAGAGAGAGAGAGAGAGAGAGAGAGAGAGAAAGAGAGAGAGAGAGAGAGGAGAAAAGAAAAACAGAAATGCAGAGAGAGAAAGAAAAGAAGAGAGAAATAGACAGAAAGGAGAGCGAGACTTGGGGGTAGGGGGGGAGGGGCGCTAACTGGCTTTTCCCCCACCTTCCGGATGTTATTGTGAAAAGTGCATTTTAGTTTCCTCACGGCTTGCGGGAGGGAGCGGTCCCCCCCCCCCCCCCCGCTGTCGAGCCGAGAGGGACAGACACAAATAGGAAACAATTAAAGCGAAACAAGACGAAAGCAAAACATCAACACGAGAAATAACAGGTTATGAGGTTTACACAGACACAGTAACGTGTACACCAAGATGAAAAACAGCCACAATATCAAATGAAATGACGTAATGAGGTCTCCGCTTCTAATGATCAAAGCAAGAGCATTTCGACTCGAAAAAAAAAAAAACTTCTAATCTCTACACGCACGCACACACACACACACATACAGGCTCTTCCACGTCCGCAGCTGATTGACAAAACGAAGAGTTCCCTTCACAAATGGCTTTCAAATCATGCCTGCTCCCTCGGCCAGCGTTGCCTGAATTTCAGCGGCGGGGAATATTGGCAGGCCGGGATGGCATGACGTCGCCTCCTTCAGGCAGGTCCTCCAAGATGCTGCGCTTCTCGTCGCCGGCGAGACAGGTCTGTCTCACGGCTCATGTCTCTGGTCTCTTGTATTCCTCTCCCTCTCTCTTTCCTCTGTGTGTGTGTGTGTGTGTGTGTGTGTGTGTGTGTGTGTGTGTGTGTGTGTGTGTGTGTGTGTGTGTGTGTGTGTGTGTGTGTGTGTGTGCGCGCGCGCGCGCCCGCTCTCTCTCCCCAGCCTCCCCTGCTCCGTCCTCCGCCATCCCATCACCCTCGCTGCCGGCAGGGCCAGATGATGCCTCGGAGAGAGCCAATAAGACCGGTGCCACGTCCGATCTTTGTCAAGGATAAAGTACTTTTCCTCCTCCGTCTGCGCCTCCTTGCCGTCGGCTCATTTTTCTTGCCCTGTCGGCCGGGTGTTCGGTGGTAGCAAGGAGGCGTGGACGGGCGTGGGCGTTTATTCCTCACCGAGTAAACTTTTTAATGAGTTGAGTGATTTTTCTTTATTTCTTTATTCTTGTGTCCTCGCGGAGTGAAGAATGCGGTTGGCGGGAGTTGCTATGGTAACGCATGCCTTTTGCTGTCGGTTAGTGCGCGATCTCTCTTTCCATGTGGCTTTCGGGCGAGAAAACTTGCTTCGGCTCGCTTCAGCCCCCCCCCCCCCCTCTCTCTCTCTCTCTCTCTCTCTCTCTCTCTCTCTCTCTCTCTCTCTCTCTCTCTCTCTCTCTCTCTCTCTCTCTCTCTCTCGCTCTCTCTCTCTCTCTCTCTCTCTCTCTCTCTCTCTCTCGCGGCCTTACTCTCCCTCTTCCATCCTACCATTCATTCACCATTCCTACCGCTACTCTTTCCCTCGACCGCAAATCCCTCTATTTCCCCCCAACCCCTCGTCTCCGGAGACGTAAGCGCCGTCTCACCTGCCGCCTCTCACGATAAACGTCTCTCGTCTGCAGCACGTCAACAACAGGACCTTGTTTGACCTGCGTTTAGTGTTTAGATTGCTGCTCGTATATCCGCCGTCCTCTGCCCGTGCCCCTGCCCTCCCCTCCTCCCCTCCTTCTCCTGCGCCTTACTCCTGTCTTCTCGTCTCCCTCGTCTCCTCCAACTCCCCTCTTTCTTACTTTCTCTCCTCTTTCTCTTCCTCTTCCTCTCTCTTACTTTCTTTCTCTCTTTCTTAATCTCTCTCTCTCTCTTTCTCTCTCTCCCCGTTTCTCTTCCCTTTTCCCTCTCTCTTCCCTTCTCCCCCCCCCCCCCTCTCTCTCTCTCTCTCTCTCTCTCTCTCTCTCTCTCTCTCTCTCTCTCTCTCTCTCTCTCTCTCTCTCTCTCTCTCTCTCTCTCTCACCAAGATTTCCTCCTGCTAGTTGGCGCCTTTTAGCCCAACACGACGAGCCATCAATACCCACCCGGGCGAATGAACATGACGCTCCTCCTCCTCCCCCTCCCCCCCCTTGGTGGATCCCTCCCCCTCTCCTCCCCCTTAGTGAAGCCCCCCCTACCCCCAAGACCCCTGGTACGAGCGAGGCCAATAAAACTCTATCGATAAATCACACGAGACTTGATATCTCTCGGCGCCGCTAACTTCGCGAGGAGCCATAACGCAGGGCGGCGGCGGCGATGGGACGAGGAAGGGTCATCGGAGGCGAGGTTAAGGAAGGCCCTCCTGCTAAGGGGCTGCGCCAGGTGAAGGAGGTAGGGCGAAGGAGGGTGTTAAGGAGATAGGAATGAAGGAGGGGATCGGAGGAGGAAGAAGGGAATGGAAGGGAAAAAGGGAGGGAGGGAGGAGAAGGGAAGGAGAGAGGGAGGGGAGATGAGGGTGAGGGAAGACAGGGGGGGGGGGGAAATCAGAGGAAATCGAAGTAACACAAACAAAAAAATAATCCTCCTGACACCTCACTCGCCCTCCCTCCCCTCCCTCGCCCCCTCCCCTCCCCACCCTCCGCCCAAACGGACGCATGACCGCCGCCTCGCCCGCTGCGGCTCGGCCCTCGGCGCCCATCCATCGCGCGCCCCTCCGCTCACTGACAGCTGATGGAATAATAAATAACGAAGAACGAGAACGCAAAGACGTTAATCCTCGACTGACTCGTGAACGGTGGGCTCGGGACACGAGGAGGAGGATCGACCAACGAAAGGGTGGAGAGGAGCCGACGGGAAGGGAATAAATATAGAATTACGCACGCGGCGGACAAAATGGAAAAGCGACTATACAATATTTAGGTGATATAAATAAATCTGTGATCGTCGATTACCTATGAAAGAATAAATGCAATGTAAAGAAAAAGATAAAGAAGGAAAAACTACAAACACAAATGAGCTTCAGGCTTTAAAAAGTAAGGGATGGAAGAGAAAAAAAAAAAAAGAAAGTCAAAAAAATAGAAAATACAAGAGTCGAGGATTAAAGAAAAATCGAATAAGTGCCGATGATCAGGAGATAATAGTGATATGATGTAATATCCAGACGAATTCCAATACTGAAAACTTTACATACATTTAAAAATTAACAAGTCCAATAACAAAAACAAATACAAGAGCAACCCCTAAAAATCCACTCAAAATATAACCATGATAATAAATAACAAGCAAACAGTAAATTAAAAATTAAATAAAATCTCGCTGGCATTCCGACCGGCACTGTCCACTTGCTGATGTTATATACACCTGGCGCCGAGAACCATCAATAAACAATGCTCACAAAACACACACACACACACACACACACACACACACACACACACACACACACACACACACACACACACACACACAGACACACACACACATACAGACAGAGACACAGACACAAACACAGACACAGACACACACACACACACACACACACACACTGGACGATATGAACAGGAATAACTGAAAATTCTTACCAAACTTGAATGGTTTCGCATGAATGTTCTGAACAGTCCCTGCCTTTCAATTTCCGACAGAGTCACGTATGTTAAGAATGTATATTGAAGGCAGGTCTAGATACGTTCTTGAACATGAATTATCCCAGAACATAAAATGAACACTTCACTCGGTCTCGAATATCATAATAGATAAGAAGATAAACCCAAATCGAGCATACCGAAATAACGCAAATTCATAATAACAAAAATAACAAAACCTTCCCTTGCAAGATGACCTGACATTGACCCCGCGCATTAAAAACGCAAATAAAATAAAAAATAATGATAACACAACATTTTGCAATAAAACGTTAAATACATAATCTCGGGACAAAGACCAGACCCTCATCGATAGAGAGGGTGAGGAGACGAGAGGGGGAGAAGAATAAAAAGGAAGGGGCAAGTGACGATAAAAGAGGTAGATAAAAAAAATCGTAGATTGAAGTGAGGAAAGAAGAAATATAAGAACACACAATAGATATTCGAAAGTTCCACTGGGAGGGAGAAGGAGAAGAGAGAGTCAAAGAGACTGATAAACATATAAGAATAGAGAGAAAATGAGATAAACGGAGAGGGAGGGAGGGAGGGAGGGGGGAAGAGAGAGAGAAAATGAGAGAAGCGGAGAGGGAGGGAGGGAGGGAGGGAGGGAGGGAGGGAGGGAGGGAGGGAGAGAGAGAGAGAGAGAGAGAGAGAGAGAGAGAGAGAGAGAGAGAGAGAGAGAGAGAGAGAGAGAGAGAGAGAGAGAGAGAGAGATAGAAGAAGCAGGGAGCCAAAGGACAGGGGGAAAAAAATAACGGCAAAGCAAAGGGAGGCAAAAGTACAGCAAAGAGAGAAAGAAAAAAACAGGTCAAAGACGAAGAGGATCAAGGGAGAAAAAGAGAGTAAAAAGAAAAGGAAAAAAAGGGTAAAAAGGTCATCCAGCAAAAGGAGAAAAAAAGGAAGAGAAAAAATGCCAAAGGAGAGGAGGAAAAAAAATAAAAAGAATGAATGAATAAGACACAAACAGAAAGTGTAAACAATGAAACAAAAAAATGGAAAAAACCCAGAAAAAAACAAACCGCAAAAAGAAGAAATAAAACAAAATAAGAGAAAAAGAACGAAAGAGAGGAAGTAGAAAAAATAAGACGAACAGAAGAAGGAAGAAAACACCAAGATAGCGAGAAGAACGCTATATAAAGAAATCAAAGAGAACTGAAGAAGAGAGAGAAGGAGAAAAGGAAGAGAAGAAGAAGAACCCCAGAACCCGAGGGAAGCCGCCGTCGCTCCTCCTGCCCCGCCTGCGTCATCCTCAGCGGCGCGGTATCAGATGGAGGCGGCGACGGCGGCGGCGACGGGGGCGGACAGCGGCGGCGATAGCGAGGGGGGAGGGGAGGGGGGAAGGGAGGATGGGAGGATGGGAGGATGGAAGGATGGAGGGAGGAGAGGGTAAGGGATGGGGTAAGTGAGGGAGGGAGGGAGGGAGGGAGGGAGGGAGGGAGGGAGGGAGGGAGGGAGGGAGTGAGGATGGAAGGATGGAGGAAGGAGAGGGTAAGGGATGGGGTTAGTAAAGGAGGGATGGGGTAAGGGAGGGAGGGAGGGAGGGAGGGAGGGACGATGGGAGGAGTGGATAAGGAAGGGAAGGAGGAAGTGAAAGGAAGGAAAAGAAGGAGGGAAAATAAGTTTGTGGATGGAAGAAAAGGAAGAAAATAAAAATGGAAAATGGAAAAAAAAGGAGGGAAGAAAAGAGCAAGTGAGGAAGGGAATGAACACGCGAAAGAGACACAAAGAGAAGAATTAAAAACAAATCACGAAAGACGTGCAGTAAAGAAGGGGCGAGGGAGGGGAGTCAAAGCAAGAGAAAACACACAGGAGGAAAAACAAAACAAAAAAGCGTCAATAGGAAGAAGAAAAATTGAACCTCAAAGCCGCGTCTTTATCCCGCGCGACTCGTGTGTGGATTTCGCAGTATCCGCTTCCGGTGCAAATAAGGACACGCTCGTCCTTACCGAAAACCTCCCGCAAGATATCCTTCGCTCGCCATCCACCCTTTCGCAGGGGAAAAGCTGTCATTTCTCCCTTTCTCTCTCCCTTGCTCCCTCCTTCTCATTCTGTCGGGCGGTGTGTGTGTGTGTGTGTGTGTGTGTGTGTGTGTGTGTGTGTGTGTGTGTGTGTGTGTGTGTGTGTGTGTGTGTGTGTGTGTGTGTGTGTGTATGTGTGTGTGTGTGTGTGCGTTCCTTCATTCCCTACCTTCCTCCATTCCTCCCCCTTCACTTCCCTCCATTCCTCCCCTCCTCCCTCCCTCTATATCTCCATCCATCCATCCCTCCCTCCCCTCTCCGTCCCTCTGACCTCATAAAAGGCGTAGGAGTAAACAGAATTACTCCCGAGCCGTAATGACCCCACGATACTGCATCGGCTCACACTCACACGAAACTTTAGGGCCAGTAAACCCCCAAATCTCTGCTTGGTTTTAGAGGAGCCTTATTTACCTGAATAAGTAAAACCCGTTTCATATTGGGAGAGAGCGAGAGGGGTGGGGAGAGGAAGAGAGGAAAAAGAGAGGGAGGGAGAGAAAGGGAGGGACGGAGGGACGGAGGGAGGGAGGGAGGGAGGGAGGGAGGGAGGGAGGGAGGGAGGGAGGGAGGGGGAAGGAGGGGGAGGGGGAGGGGAGGGGAGGGGGAGGGAGGGAGGGAGGGAGGGAGGGAGGGAGAGGGAGAGAGAGAGAGAGAGAGAGAGAGAGAGAGAGAGAGAGAGAGAGAGAGAGAGAGAGAGAGAGAGAGAGAGAGAGAGAGAGAGAAGAGAGAGAGAGAGTGAGAGAGAGAGAGCTGACGATGGAGATGGAAAGGGAGAGAGAGAAGGAAAGCCAAAGGGAAGAGATGGAAAAGCAGAAGGAAAGGGAAAGGCAGAGATAGCGAGGGAAAAGCGCGTTATCAAACATGATTCTTTCTCTTCTCTTTCTCTTTCTCTCTCTCTGTGTCTCTCTCTGTCTCTCTCTACTCCAGCATCCGTTTCCGCAGACGATAAAATGGCATGCATAGCGCGAGACCCTGCAGCATAAAGCCCGGAGGAAAAGGAGGAGGAGAAGGAGGAGAATGATGGGGGTCCTAGGCATAAGGGGGGGGGGAGGGATAACGAGAAAAGAAAAAAAAGATATGAGAAAAGGAGAGCCAGGGGAGGGAGTGAGGGACGGAGGAGGGAGAGGGAAGAAAGAATCGAAGAATGAATGGAAGAAACAAAGGAAGAAAGAAAAAGAGAGAGAGAGAGAGAGAAAGAGAGAGATGAGATGCCCTCGGGAGCCGCAAGAGGACGCGGGACAGGCCCGGGAGTGTCGGCTTCCAAATTCACCGCGGGACTCCTCCTTCCTCAGCCGCCGCTCCCTTGCGAGGGAGGGAGGGAGGGAGGAGGAGGGAGGGAGGGAGGGAAGGAGGGAGGAGGAGGAGGAGGAGGAGGAGGAGGAGGAGAGGAGGAGGAGGAGGAGGAGGAGGAGGAGGAGGAGGGAGGGAGGGAGGGAGGGAGGGAGGGAAGGAGGGAGGAGGAGGAGGAGGAGGAGGAGGAGGAGGAGGAGGAGGAGGGAGGGAGGGAGGGAGGGAGGGAGGGAGGGAAGGAGGGAGGAGGAGGAGGAGGAGGAGGAGGAGGAGGGAGGGAGGGAGGGAGGGAAGGAGGAGGGAGGGAGGGAAGGAGGGGGGAGGGAGGGAGGGAGGGAGGGAAGGAGGGGAGAGGAGAAGGGGGAAAGAGAGGCGAGAGAGGAGGGAAGGGAGGAGACAAGAAGAGAGAAGAAGAGTAGGGTAGGGAAAGGGAGGGAATGAAAGAAGAGAAAAAGGGGGTGGGCGAGGAAAGGGAAGAAAGGGAGGGAGGAACAGGAAGGAAGGAGACGAGAGGAAGAGAAGATGAAGAGGGGAGATGGAGGATGTGAAGGGAAAGAATTAGACGTGAGTGAGGAGGAGGAGCTAAAGAAGTCCATATCTCTGACGCGGAAAAATGAGAAGGAAATGAGGTAGAGTGTGAGTAAGTGAGATATAAAGAAGAAGGGAAGTTGAGAAACAGGAGGAGAAAGAGGAGGAGGAAGAGGAGGAGGAAGAGGAGGAGGAGGAGGAGGAGGAGGAGGAGGAGGAGGAGGAGGAGGAGGAGGGGGGGGAGGAGGGAGAAGAGGAAGAAGAAGAAGAGGAGGAGGAGGAGGAGGAGGAGGAGGAGGAGGAGGAGGAGGAGGAGGAGGGGTGTGGAGGAGGGAGAAGAGGAAGAAGAAGAGGAGGAGGAGGAGGAGGAGGAGGAGGAGGAGGAGAGGAGGAGGGGTGTGGAGGAGGGAGAAGAGGAAGAAGAAGAGGAGGAGGAGGAGGAGGAGGAGGAGGAGGAGGAGGAGGAGGAGGGGTGTGGAGGAGGGAGAAGAGGAAGAAGAAGAGGAGGAGGAGGAGGAGGAGGAGGAGGAGGAGGAGGAGGAGGAGGAGGAGGAGGAGGAGGAGGAGGAGGGAAGAGGAGGGAAGAGGAAGAGAGCGGGAGAGCGAGGGGAAAGGGACTAATAAGAGCTGGGAGGAAGGAGGAAACGACGATAAGATTAAATAGAGAGAAGAGATCGAGGGACGAAAGAGAGATAAGAAAAACAACATAGAGGAAAGGGAAGGAGAAAGAATAGCAAGAATAAACCAAAGACAGGAGTAAGCAAGAAGGAAAGAAATTAACAAGCAAATGAGTCTATCCTTCTGTGCGAAGACTGTTAAGAGAGAGAAGAGAGAGAATGAACCAAAAAGAGGAGTAAAGAGGACGGAAGTAAATAGATAAATAAATATATTAAAACAAATATTCTGTCTTCCCGTGCGAGGGTTGGAATATAAGCCTACAGCCTCTTCCGGAGCATACTGCATACCCAGAAGCCTGTAGTATACCCCTGAGCACACAGCCTATCCATGAGCATACAGAATATTCCGGATCACACAGCATATCCCGAAGCATACATTATATCCCAACTTAGTTTATATCCGGAGCATACAGTACATCCCGGAGCATACATCATACCCTTTATATCCCGGGGCATATGGTACATCCCCGAGCATACATTATATCCGGAGCATACAATATATCCCGGGGCATACGTCCGCGGCCAACCTCAAGACATTCGACGTCAACCATGAGCGACCCATGAGCGCGGGAAGATGATGCCGCGGAAGCCATTGTTGCGACGCCGAGACTCAAAATTCATATCGGGAGGCTGATCCGTCCATTAACTCCCCCCCCCCCATCCCTATCCCACACCGTCGACACCTCCCTTCCCCCATCCCCACCCCATCCGTCGACACCTCCCTTTCCCGTCGACTCGGCACTTATCCACCTCTATCCGGGGTCGAACATCCACCGACCCTCTACTTCCACTCGACACCCAATCAGAAACGAATCCCACCTCGTCGACACTTCAGCCCTCCCCCTCCCCCCCCGAACCATCGAGTCGACACCCAAGCCCTATTCACCGCACCGCTGACAGTCGCCCTCCACCCCGACCCCACTCGACTGACGCCCCACACTCGTCGACATCGATAAAGTACCTCATTGTCGCTTGGAGAACTCTTATGCTCCCAATATCTCACCTGTCACATATACACGCATGCTGGCCTCCTTATGGGGAGCCAAGAGATAGGGAAATATATATACTGTTTATGGGATGGGGTTGGGGGAGGGGGTGTGGTTGTATGGGGGGGGGCGAGGGTGACGACCATGAAAGGCAGAGAGAGAGAGAGAGGGAGAGAGGGAGAGGGAGAGAGAGAGGAGAGAGAGAGAGAGAGAGAGGAGAGAGAGAGAGAGAGAGAGAGAGAGAGAGAGAGAGAGAGAGAGAGAGAGAGAGAGAGAGAGAGAGAGAGAGAGAGAGAGAGAGAGAGAGAGAGAGAGAGAGAGAGAGAGAGAGAGAGAGAGAGAGAGAGAGAGAGAGAGAGATGAGAGAGAGAGAGAGAGAGAGAGAGAGAGAGAGAGAGAGAGAGAGAGAGAGAGAGAGAGAGAGAGAGAGAAAGAGGAGGAAGAGGGGAGAGTGGAAGAGGGGAGAGTAAGAATGAGGAAGAAACAGTAAAAACAAAAGAAAGCAGAGAGGAAGCATCGATGGGAAAGAGAGAAGGCAGAAAAAGAGAGGTAATTAGAAATAGTAATCATGTAATGTAATGTAAAGCAATGTAATGTAGAATAATGTATTTATTTAGGATATAGGCCTAAAGGAAGAGGAAGAAGGAAGAATCGTAAGAGAAGGGAGGATGATGATGGCGATGAAGGAGGAGGAGGGGGAGGAAGAGGAGGAAGAGGAGGAGGAGGAGGAGGAAGAAGGAGGAGAAGGAGGAGAAGAAGAAGAAGGGGAAGAAGAAGGAGAAGAAAGAGAAGAAGCAGAAGAAGGAGAAGAGGAGAGGAGGACCCGCTCTCCCGCCGGCCGCCCGCAGCCTCCGCGGGACCCGTGACAAATGGCGCCGACGCTCCCACAAAGAGGAGAGCAACGACGCCCATTCAGCACGCCCGCGACGCCGCGACTTTTGAGCAGAACACATGTTGTGGGCGACTAAGTGACCGGCCGGGGAATTTGTGGAACGTGCGCTGTTCGCTGGCTGTGCAACTAAATAGATTTGCGAGTCGTGTCGATCGTGCGGGAATATGTGGAGGGTGGGGGTCCATGGGGGGTTAACGTGTGCGTACGTGCATGCGCGCTAGTCCGTGTTCGTGCGCGATAGATAGTAAATATACCTCAATGTACAAGCTAACCTTCATGCCTCTTTTGACAATAGCATAACCCAAAAGCGGCTGCCGGATGTTGACGACTTCTAACGAAAAAAAGATCATCTCTCTAACATGACTTTTCTCGAATAATCAACGATCGGCCTTCTAACTTTCCAACTTCTCTGAAATGGCCGCCCGATCTCGGTCAATCCCCTTAAAGAAATATCTCAAAAAAGTTTCTCAAAATGCCCAATCGACTCCCTCCTAATATTACCACTTCGGAGAAAGGATGCGTCAATTTTTGGAAAATCCTAATATCAACCTGTCTATCGCCCCTCGAGGAGGAGGAGGAGGAGGAGGAGGAGGAGGAGGAGGAGGAGGAGGAGGAGGAGGAGGAGGAGGAGGAGGAAGAGGAGGAAGAGGAGGAAGAGGAGGAAGAGGAGGAAGAGGAGGAAGAGGAGGAAGAGGAGGAGGAGGAGGAGGAGGAGGAAGGGGAAGAGGAGGAGGAGAATGAGAATAAGGAGACTAAGAATAAAAGTAATAAGAAGAAAAGGAATGAAAAGAACACCAGGGAGCAGGGGGCGAGGCAGCGAGACGCGCGGGGCGAGGAGAGGCAGCGGCAGTGTAATTCACCTCAATCGCGCATAACTTTCCCCGACTCGAAACTTTCATAATCATGCCATTCTTATCTCATTTACGAGGTCAAATTGCAATACTTCTTAACTTCACGTAATGCCCCGAAATTCGAAAAACGATTAATATTCCCCAGGTCCGCGCCGCAAAGCCGATCGCTTCACTGAGAGAATTCAATTATTTGACTGATCGCTATAACTAGAAATGGAGCTTTTCATAATACAGATTCCACGCGACGAGGCCGGTCAGTTTACCGACATAATTCTCTCACCTTATCATGAAAAAGTATTACGAAAAATAAACGTGAAAAACAAATCCTTCAAAAGATTGACAAAGACCCCCCCCCCCCAAAAAAAAAAAAAAAAAAAAAAAAAAAAATCGTAACACGACTTTTTCTTTCTATTATTTCTGCTACTGCTATTCTTCCTGCTTCTCCTTTTCCCCTGCTTTTGCTTCTGATATTTTCCTCTTCTGTTGCTTCTCCTCCTCCCTTTCCTGTTCCTACTCCCGTTGCTACTCTCCCTCCTACTCCAACTCCCACTACTCTTACTCCCAACCTTCCCCTTCCCCAATCCCTGCTTCCGCTACTCCTCTTTTTCCTGCTCCCTCCTTCTCCCTCCCCCCCCTCCCGTCTCTACTCCTATCACTCCTCTCTCCAACTCTCCCCCCTTTCCCCTCTCTAATACCACCACCCCTCTCTCTCCTGCTCCCTCCTGCTATCCCTCCTCCCCTCTCTCTACTCCCACCACCCTTCTCTCTCCTGCTCCCTCCTGCTCTCCCTCCTCTCCACCCCCCCCCCAAATCCCTACTCCCACAACCCCCCTCCGCCCCCCAAGGAAAAGGACGACCCCCACCAATCACAAGCGCCGTAGAAACCCCCAACAAAAAAGTTCCCTAACGTTCTAATACCCTCCTTTCACATCCACTTGAATCTGCCTTTTAAAAGAAGCTTGCCCTCCCTTCTTCCAAACTTCCTCCCTCTTCCTCCCTCTCCCATCTTCTCCCATCTTCTCCCCTCCTCTTCCCCTCTCCCCCTCCCTCCCCCTGCGACACGACACGACACAATACCTTCCCTCCCCCTTCCCTCCCTACCCCTCCTTCCCTCCCTACCCCTCCTTCACCCCCTACCCCCACCGTCTAGCAACCAAGCCTTCTTTCTTGGTAACCAAGCCTGTCAACCGTCCTGGCAGGAGATCTCCATCCCAGAGGCCTTGGTGATATACAGTTGAAGGCAGGCTGACGAGTGAGAGTGAGTGAGTGAGCTAGAGGGTTAGTGAGTGAGTCAGAGGGTGAGTGAGTCAGAGGGTGAGTGAGTGAGTAAATGTGTTTGTGAGAGTGTTAATGAGTGAGTAAGTGATTGAGTGAGTAAGTGTGTTTCATTCCCTCTCAGACTCACTCTCTTTCTCTCTCTCTTTCTCATCCTCTCTCTCTCTCTCATTCTCTCCCTCTCCATCTCCCTCTATCCAGCACCTAAACGTACACACACAAAAACATGTATATTCACATGTAAATATAATTGGACCCCTTCCTGTCCCAGACAACCATAAAGAGTAACGAATGTGTTTGCTCGTTTCTCCTCCTGTTACCCCTACCCCCAACCATGTTTCCCCTCTCTCCCTCTCCTTCTCTCACATCCTTCAGCTCCGTTTCTCCCTCTTCCCCTCCCTACTTCCCTCCCTCTCCGCCCTCTCTCCCAACCTACCTTCTCCCTCACCTCCCTCCCTTCCTTTGTCTCCCTCTCTCCTTTCTTCCTCCACCACATTTCCCCTCTCCCCCTTCCTTCCTCCTTCACCTGCTTTCCTCCCTCACCTTTTTCCTCCGCCCTCCCTCACCTCTCTCCTCCTCCCTCCCTCACATCCTCCCTCCTTCTTCCTCCTCATTCCCTCGCGTCCCTCTCCTCCTCCCTCCTTCCTCCTCCCTCCTCCCTCCTCCGCGTGCTTTTCGCTCCTGCCTGCCTCAATGGACGCTGGAACGCCGCCCGAGTAAATACTTACCCAAGTATTTCCGGTAACGTCTTCTAGGCTGGAACGATTGGTGGGGTTGAGGGTAAGGGGTGAGGGTGAGGGTTAGGGGTAAGGGGTAAGGGGTAAGGGTAAGGGTAAGGGTAAGGGGTAAGGGTAAGGGTAAGGGTAAGGGTAAGGGTAAGGGTAAGGGTAAGGGTAAGGGGTAAGGGTAAGGGGTAAGGGGTAAGGGGTAAGGGGTAAGGGGTAAGGGGTAAGGGTAAGGGTAAGGGGTAAGGGTAAGGGATATAAGGTCAGGAGGTAAATTGAGAGGTAAGGGCTATGAGGTAAGAGCTAGGAAGTAAGGGTAAGAGGCAAGGAGTAAGGGCTACGAACCAAGGGCAAGGGGTAATGGGTAAACGGTAGTGGACGGGATAAGGATTAAAGGATAGGGGGAGAGGGTAGGGGGAGAGGGTAGGGGGAGAGGGTAGGGGGTAAGACGTAGAGGCAATGAGAAGGGGGTAAGGAGGAAAGGGCTGTGGGTAAGAGGGGGGGGGGGGTTGAAGATCGCCAGACACAACTCACCTGCAACAGAAAGAGAAGGAATCAGATTAGCATTTTTAAGACTATTTTACTCAATTTCTTGTTTTCCTTAAAACGATGAAAAGGGAAAGAAATAACAGAGAAAGAAGAAGATATAAAAATGGTTTTAAGAGCATCAAAGGACCTTTTAGAAAGTGCTAAAAAAGGCCTAAATTGGCTGGAAACTGCAGTCAAAGGGTTAACTGTAAAAGGTCTGAATTTGGCCTAATCACCTATTTACACCCAGTCAGAGCCCGGGAACCTTAAGAGCAAGTTGTAATTAAAGGAAACATGTACATGCATTTACATTTACACCTACGCCTACACCTACACTCTCTTTAGCTTCAAGCAAGATAAATGTTCATCATAACAATTTTAATGAAACTGTATCGCCCGTCCAATAGGTGACTAATAGTTGCCAAGATCATAAATATCTTTAACATTACTTAATATGTAAGCATGTATGTAATAAATACGTATGCATGTAAGACAAATATTACCAAAAGTTACGGTCATAAACATACTTTACATTACATTAATAAGTGAATAAATAAATGAATAAGTAAGTAAATACATACACATCTATCCATTCATCTATCTCTCTAATCATTCCTTCCTTCCTTCATTTATTTCTATATCAATTCATTCCCGCACGAGCCACACTCAAGACTGAAACCCGACACGCCCAACCCCAAGAACCCCGCCCGCTCCTCCTGCTCCGCCTCCTCCTTCCCAAGGCTTAGCTCGCGGGAAACGGCTTGCGAGAGCGAAGGCTGTTCCATCCACACGGCTTTCAGGCAATTTTTGTGGCGTTTAGTCTCAAGCCGGTTAGAGGGCGTGACGTCACCATGATGCAGAAGGTTTCGTCAAGCCGAGGGAAGTCCCCGTTTGTTGTTGTTTTTAAGCTTGGTCTCTCTACTTACGGAGAGAAGTTGAATTGAAGATAAAACATGAATGGAATGATGGGGGAGTAACGAACGAACGTCTCGTTATTTACGAGTTTGTTTTTTCAATGCTCGAGTTAGACGCCAGGGTCCGCAGAGCTCAAGTCGTCTCACTGTAATTCATTTTCG
>NC_061850.1:1705392-1707892 GCF_019202785.1 Penaeus chinensis | reverse complement strand
CTCGATTACAGCCTCGGCCTCTATTAGCGGCGCTGGACCCGATTAGCATATCACATCCAGAATAAACACACAGCGGCGGCGAGTACGGTGAAGCGTGAGAGTGTGTGGGTGAGAGTGAGAGTGAGGGTGAGGGTGAGAGTGAGAGTGAGGGTGGGGGTGAGGATGAGGGTGAGGGTGAGGGTGAGGATCAAGGGGAAAGTGTGGGTGAGGGGGAACGTGTGGGTGAGGGGGAACGTGTGGGTGAGGGGGAACGTGTGGGTGAGGGGGAACGTGTGGGTGAGGGGGAACGTGTGGGTGAGGGAGGGTAAGTGTGAAGATGGAGGTGTGGGTGAGGTGAGCTTGTGGGGGTGGATATGGGTGAGGGTGAGGGCGGAAGCGAGACCATAAAAAGGGCGTGAGCAAGGACAAGGGGTACAAGTGAGGTCGAGGGTGAGAGCGAGGGTCGAGAGTGAGGGTCGAGAGTGAGGGTCGAGAGTGAGGGTCGAGAGTGAGGGTCGAGAGTGAGGGTCGAGAGTGAGGGTCGAGAGTGAGGGTCGAGAGTGAGGGTCGAGAGTGAGGGTCGAGAGTGAGGGTCGAGAGTGAGGGTCGAGAGTGAGGGTCGAGAGAGAGGGTCGAGAGTGAGGGTCGAGAGAGAGGGTCGAGAGTGAGGGTCGAGAGTGAGGGTCGAGAGTGAGGGTCGAGAGTGAGGGTCGAGAGTGAGGGTGTGAGTGAGGGGTGAGGATTGTGCTGTGTAGGGGTAGATGAGGACGTGATGGTTGTGGGTAACATTTGGCATCGGCGATTAACGATCAGGGACAGGTTACAGTATTGGTTCTCCCTCATTAATGGTTAGTAGTTAGCGCCAAGTGACAGGGTAGACAGTAAACTATTTCCATGCATGTAGGCTAGTAATCAATACCCCCCCTTCCCATCTCTCCCCAGAGATTAGTCAGAAACCACCCTATTTCCTAGCTCGGTCTTTTGCGGTTGTTACTGCTAGAGCGAGGTGGTTCGTGGTCGCTAATTAATGACCTGCGTTTTAGTGGAATTAGGGGTCAGGGGTCAGTCAACAGTCGCCGGTGGGTGATGTAGGTGGCGGCGTAACCCCCCCCCCCCCTCTTCCTCCCTCCTTACCCTCCCCCCCACCGGCCAAATGAAGCCTGGACATGAATGCGTGGGGGGAGGGGGAGGGGCGTCGGGGGGCATGATGAGGCAGTCAAGTCACGCAATTAATACGGATATTGGACACCCTCTCTGTGCATTGTGTTGCTTTTAGCTTTTTCTCTTTCGTCTTCCTTTCCCTCCCTTCTTTTTCACTTCTTTTTTCCTCGCTTGGGTTCTTTCCCCTTTACTCTTTTCTCCTTCTCCATCTATCTATTTCTGCCGTCTGTTTGTTTGTCTGTCTATCTCTCTGAAAAGTCCACACCCAAATAAATATTCTATTTTCGTTCCATATCAAAACAAAGCAAAAATATTTGGAAGGGAGGGAGGGAGGGAGGGAGGGAGGGAGGGAGGGAGGGAGGGAGAGAGAGGGAGTGAGGAGAGAGAGAGAGAGAGAGAGAGAGAGAGAGAGAGAGAGAGAGAGAGAGAGAGAGAGAGAGAGAGAGAGAGAGAGAGAGAGAGAGAGAGAGAGAGAGAGAGAGAGAGAGCACCATTCCGTTCATATCAATCAGCAACAAATGCGAACCGAGGGTCGCCTAATGTATCCCCAGAGGTCAAAGGTCAGTCCCAAAGACGTTTCATTCATTTACAAAAAAAAAAAAAAAAAATCCAATCGAGGCAAAACAAGCCTCAGTTCCGCATTGTTCCACCCTTCATTCAGGCACAATGACCCTTAAAACAGAAAACAAATAATGAGAGTATAAGCAAGTAAAGCAAGCATAAAATCTCAAAACCCCATTTCACATAAAAATGGAGCAACCCTTGCAACTTTATCAGCCGATTTGCAATGGAAAGAGGAACCGGTATACATACTGACGAGCCCCCTCTATATCAGCGCGGCGGCACCGGACGTGACGCGGAACAAGCACACAACAAAAACAGAAAAAATATCATCAAAAATAAATAAAGACAAGATGAAGAAAATACGTCGTTTTTCGCCGCCTCGCCCGCTGATAAGGAACGTCTGGAAAGAGAAGGAATAGTCCCGCAGAAGCTCCTTAATGACTCGCTAATGACTCGCTCGACGAAAACTTTAATTACTAAAAAACCTAATGCCAGAGTCGGTGACAAAAAGAGATCCTCACAATTCAATAAATGTTTTATTATTTTTATCCTTATTTACTTCCACCACCATATCAAAACTTCCGTAAATATTGTAGAAAAAAAAAAAAAACCTAACTGACTGATACCGTTGAGTTATTTCTACCTAGCAAAGACAACGCCACTTTTTTCTTCTCTCTTTTCCACCAAGATTCCCAAATAGCAGCATACCAATCACCACGGGGATGGAGAGAGGACTTCGACTTGCGTCCAACATGTAAAAGGACATACTAAAAACAATATGTATACACATACCAAC
>NC_061850.1:1682892-1695392 GCF_019202785.1 Penaeus chinensis | reverse complement strand
AATTTTAATCCAGACTTGCATCACATATCTGTCATCTAAAAAATACACTGGAAAGATCTAAAAAAAAAAAAAAAAAAAAAAAAGGGAGGAGCATTATAAAACGAAAACAACAACATTACAAAGCTTTTTCGAATTCCTTGCTTCTAAAAAGGGAGACAAAAAAAAAAAAAAAATACAAAGCATTTTCGAAAATTATAAAACGAAAATAGTACAATGCATTTTCGAAATCTCTGCTACAATTATCAATCAGGCTTTATTGACAAATAATTACAAACTTTACAAACAGCTTTCTCTCTCTCTCTCTCAGAGGGGAGACCTTTTTCCCGGTGGAGTGCATAAAAGTTTCGGGAATGCAATTGCGCGAATCTGATATTTTCCCCTTCCTCTTGGTGATTCGGACTTGGAATGCTACAATTGCGAAAACTGTTAGAACAAAATTAGAGATAATGGCGCATCCGAAATTTGCATAAACGTTTTACTTATACAAATGTATAAACGTGGCCGTATGCAAATGGACTGTGGACCTCAAGGGCCCTTTTTCCCCTTTCTTATGTTTTTTGGGGCATTTTCTCTGACAGTAATTTTTCCTTCTAGCAAAACTTTCCGCAACACTGTTTTTGGGGGTTTTGGTTGTGTTGTTGTGTTTGTTTGGGGTTGTGTGTTGTGTTGTTTGTTGTGTTGTTGTGTGTGTGTGTTGTGTTGCGTGTTTGTTTATAGTTTAAACCCTTTTTGCCTTCTTTCTATTCTTCCCCTTTCCCTTTTATCTCCCTCTTACACATTCTTTATTTCCCCGCCCAAACCCTCCATTACTTCCACCCAATTTTTAAAAATTTTTATTTTTTTTTAAAAAAATACTTCCAAAAACAACACCCAAAAACGTAACTAAAACAATTCTAAAAAAGAAACAAATAAAAAAACGACTACAGAAAAATAATAATCCCTTTTGACAGAGAGCATGGTAATGGAAGTGGTGTAGGCCCGCCCCCAAAAAATTTTGGGTTTTTTAAAAAATTAAAATACTTGGGTTTCATATTATATATGGGTTAGGCAAGGGGTATATTACAGGTACAGGCATAATGGCAAAAAAAAAAAGCCCACGAAAACAAGGGATAGATGAAAAAACAAACATAACACAAACAACACATCTCCGGGCCCAAAAACACACTCACCCACACACACCACACACAACACCCCACACAAAACACACACACACCACAACACCACACACACACGCATACACACACACACACAAAACACACACCCAAAAAGCTAAAACAAAACACGAACGTAAAAATCATATTAACTTTTAAATCCACTTCTGCTTAAAACGCGTTAAGCTCCCTTTTTAAAAAAATTTTCTGGGAAGATATAGTTTTAAAAAAAAGGGAATAGAAAGAAAAAAAAGGAAAGAGAAATAGAAAAGAAAGAAAGAGAAAAAAGGAAAAAGAGAAGATAAAGAGAAGAGAAGAAAGAGAAGAGAAGAAAAGAAAGAAGAGAAAGAAAGAGAAAAAGAGAAAAAGAAAGGAAGAAAAAGAGAAGAAAAGAAGAAGAAAATAAAAGAAAAAAAGAAAAGAAAAGAAAAGAAAAGAAAATAAAAAGAAAAAAGAAACGAAAAGTAAAAAGAGAAAAAGAAAAAAGGAGAAGAAAAGAAAGAAAAAAAGAAAGAAAAAGAAAGAAAAGAAAAGAAAAAAAGAAAAGGAAATGAAAGGAAAGAGAAAGAGGAGAGGAGATGAGGGAGAGAAAACGCAGGAAAAAAAAACAAGCAGAAAGAGAAAGAACAAGAGAAGGGATGCAAGAAGGGAAGGGGAAGACAAGAGCTGAAGTAGGAGAGCAATAAGAGTCACGCTCCATCACCAGGCCCACTCAGCCCTCCGAGGCGTGCAATGCCCTTGGGGGAGAAATCGGGGAAGTGCGAAAATTCCTGCTCGGGGGGGGAAAAAAAAAAAAAGGCGAACTTTAAATGAAGTTCTAGTCGGGACGTCGGGAGGGGTGGAGTGGGAGAGATAGGATTGGGAAGACTGTGGTGGGCGAGCAGAAAGTGGGGAGGAAGCGGGAAGTTATTTTGGATTTAAAGAAAGGAGACAATAAAAGAAGGGAAAAAGTTTGGGCCGTTGGACTGGAAGAAAAGTCATGGGGACAAAGAAGAGAGTATGGGAGAGGTAGAAAAAACGTCAATTATTTACAACAAAAAAAATTAAAAGCGAGAGGAATAAATCTACAAACCTATTCATGAAACTCAAAAGAGAGCCAAGGGATAATAAATAAAGAAAGTGGTAAGAAGAGAGAGAGAGAGAAGAGAGAGGAGAAGAAAGAAAAGAAAGAGAGAAAGAAGAAAAAGAGAAGAAGAGAGAAGAATGAAATATAAGATAATTATAACAATAAAAAAAAAAGAAGAGAAAAAAAAAGAAAAATGCGCAAATAAAGAAAAAAAACGAAAAAAAAAGAAAAAGAAACCTGAAACGACCTCAGGACATAGGCGTCATCGTCGTAAATGAACTATTATTTATAAATAATTAATATATTTACTTGCTTATATTGATATAATAATTTATATTTACGATATCTTTCCTTTTTTATTTGCCACAAATTAGAATATATTTCCCCCAGCCATAAGGAGTGAGCTGAGGGCGGCCTTGCCTCGTGGTGGAGGGCGTGAGAGCAACCTCCACTCCCTTGCACCCATAACTTGCCCTCTCGCCCCCACGCTTCCTCCCGTTCACTAATAACCACCCTAACGATCCCCCCCCCTTTCATTAACCTAAGGCCCAACATGCAACGAACTGACGCCTCATACTAGAAGTCCCTACAGACCTTAAGGATTCAGCTCAACCACCCCATTTCAATAACTCTATGATGCCAACACGTGACTGAATCAAGCCTCAAACTACAACCCAACCGGGAACCGAAAAAGGTTTATTTTTCTTAATCTTCTTTCCGCCTGACTTTTACCTAACTGAAGGATTTTCCCACGGCAGCCTCCCTTGGCCCAAAGCATGTGCAACAGACCAACAATAGGCAAGAACCTACATCTCCCCTCAGCCTCCCCTGTGCAACTCCTCAGATCAAGACCTCCCCTTTAAAGCCTCCTATCACTCTGCCCTTACCCCCCCCCCCCTTTAGCTTTCCCTTAGCCTCCCCTCTACACACATCACCTACATCCTCATCTGCCCCTCCCCCTCCACCCCCCTCTTTTGTTAGTCCCGCCCACCGACATGGCGCTGCTCTCTCTTCAATCGAGAAGGTTTATTGTGGCCCGTTTCATTCAGTCCAACGGGGTATTGTATTCCGTTTTATGCAATCGGAAGGGTTATTGTACTCTGCCTTCTTTGTTTATTCTTTTTATTTACTCGCGTTCGATCTTCTCAAAAGTGATGTGAGTCTGCATCGTCTTTCTCGCTTTTTTTCTTCTTCTTCATTCTCTTTTCATTATCTTTATCAAATCTTCAACCCTTATATCTTTTATCTTTATGAACTTTCCCATCCACACTCCCGCCCTTCCTCCCCGTCCTACCCCCCCTCCCCCACTCTTCCGTATCCCTTCCTTCTCAATCGGGGTCTTAAAACCTCCTATCCCCCCTCCCCCCCCCCTTTACCCCTTTAAATTGCCCTAACCCTAGCCTTCTTTCCCTTTACCCTAACCTAATTCATCCACCCCTCCGCACCCTCAACCCCCATTCCCTTTACCTTCTCGCCCCTTTTCAAATTCCCTTCCTCCAGTCACCCTCACTCCCGCCCTCCTCGCCCTCCCCCTCTCACCCCCCGTCATTTCCTCCCCACTCCCTCCACCCCTCTCCCCCCTACCTTTTGCCGCCGCCTCCCCCTCCCCCCTTCCAAGCTCCCCCCAACCGCGACCAATAATCCCCCAGCGAGCATATCCAATTACTTACTCGGCTTACTTTCCAACATTTCATCCCATCCCGCGGTCCACCAATGTCACTACTCTGACACACACACCTGACAACGCGCGCGCACAGGGAGAGGCACACGCATACACGCGGGTTTAGAGGGGCATACACCTTTACATACGCATAGACACACGCAGACATGGACATACATACACACACATAAGTACGCACATACATACACATATATAAACGCATACGTACGCACATAGATCCACACACAGCCACAGACAAAGACACACACAAACACATAGACACAGCCATAGATACAGACAGACACAAAGACACACACACACAAAGTCACAAAAAGCCTACCCCCCCCCCCCCCCCACCCCACCACCACACACACACACCTTTTTTATACAATCTCTCCCACGTTTGCAAAAAAAAAAAAAAAAAACGCACAAACGCAAATATATAAAACGTTCTGCCCTCTCGTGGCGTTCCCTTTCGCTCGATGAAATACGACAAAAAAAAAGACAAATTCACTAAAGATAGAAAAAATACCCCAAAACGAAGAAGAAAAAACAAATAAACAAATAAATATCCAATTCCTCTTCTAATATTGCATTTCCCATCGGCCAAACGAGAGAAAAAGAGAGATAAAAAAAACAAAGAACTCTCAAATGCAACACTTTAAGATCTCTCCCACGTTTGCAAAAAAAAAAAAAAAACGCACAAACGCAAATATATAAAACGTTCTGCCCTCTCGTGGCGTTCCCTTTCGCTCGATGAAATACGACAAAAAAAAAAAAAAAAAAATTCACTAAAGATAGAAAAAATACCCCAAAACGAAGAAGAAAAAACAAATAAACAAATAAATATCCAATTCCTCTTCTAATATTGCATTTCCCATCGGCCAAACGAGAGAAATAGAGAGATAAAAAAACAAAGAACTCTCAAATGCAACACTTTAAGATCCAGGAACCATTGTGAACTTAGAGGTCGACGGAGGGTTGCATAAGGTTTCTCTCGCTCTCTCGCTCCCTCCCTCTCCCTTCCTCCTCCCCTACTCTCCCTCTCTACCCTCCTCCCTCCCTCCCTACCTTCTCTCCTACTCTCCCTCTCTTCTCTCCTACTCTCCCTCTCTTCCCTCCCCCCTCCCTCCCTTCCTTCTCTCCTACTCTCCCTCTCTTCCCTTCCCCCTCCCTCCCTTCCTTCTCTCCTACTTCTCCCGCTCATTCCCGCCCCCTCCCCTCCCCTCTCCCCTCCATCCTTTTTTTTAGCACACCTTCCGGTTCTTCCTTTTCTTTTTTTTTTCCTTCCCCCTTCAGTTCTTTTATCCCTTCCTTTTGTTTTTTCTTTTTTTTTTTTTACGTTGAAATTTGTTTTTTCCTTCTTTTTGTTTTTTTTTTTTTTTATTTATTCTCCTTTTCCATTGTCGCCGATATCTGTTCGTCCCTTTATCACCTTAGCTTTATTCTTTCCATCCCCTCTTCCGACACCCTATCTTGCCCTTCCTCTCCCTATCATCCTCCTTTCTCTTCTTCCCTTCCGCTTCTCTCTATCCCACCTCTCCCTCCCTCCCTCCCTCCCTTCCTACCCCCTCCCTTCCCACCTTCCCTTCCCTCCCCGTCCTCCCGCCCCATCCCTCCCTCCCTCCCTCCCCCCCCCCTCTCCCCTCCGCCCCCTCCCCTCTCCCTCCCTCCCCTCTCCCTCCCGCCCTCTCCCTCCCATCCTCTCCCTCCCTGCCCCTCCCTCCCCTCCCTCCCTCCCCCTCCCCTCCCTCTCCCTCCTCCCTCTCCCTCCCTCCCTCTCCCCTCCCTCCCTCTCCCTCCTCCTCTCCCTTCCCCTCCCTCCCTCCGCCCTCCCTCTCACCTCCCTCCCTTCTCCCTCCTCCCTCCCCCCCCCTCCCCCTCCCCCTCTCCTCTCTTTCCTTTTTCTCCCTTCCCCTTCTCCTTCTCCTCTCCCCTATCCCTCTCCCCCTCCCCCTCCCCCTCCCCCTCCCCCTGCTTTTCTCCCTTCTGCCTCCCTCCCCTTTGCAGGATCTAGTCCGGTTGCAAGTGCAATCTCTGAATACAAACACGGGCATTGGCTTTGTATGATTTTCCGGAGAAGAGTAATAAACTCGGAATTCGTGAGTCAAACGCAAATCACTGCTACACGGGCGGCTAAAGAGGTAGAATGCTTGCTCAGTGAATAAACCCAAGGCCAACACGAAAGAAAAGGGAAAGACAGAGAAAGAAAGGGAAAGAGGGAGGGAGATAAAGAAAGAATAAAATAAATGAGTAAGGTGAGGGTGAAAAAAATAAACAAATAAACAATAGAAATGGATATGTAATGATACAAAAAACACAAGAAGAATAAGAAAAATAAAAGCAACAAAGCAATAAAAAGATAATAAGGACAAAATACCCCACAGAGTAAAGGGAAAAAACGCCAAAAACTCACAAGTGGAAAAATCGAAAAAAATAGATAAAATAAAAAAATATCTATTAATCATACAAAATATAACACACACACACACACACGCACACACGAAATAACGCACCCAAGCCACCCAACCGCATGAACCGAACCCTACAGAGGAGCGGCCCTTGTGTCAAACAGCATCTTAACAAACAGTCTAAACTCTCAGCCCTTAACATCCACACTAAATTCTTTATCGCTTCGAAACCATTCTCAAGTTCTCTTAAACTCTAATGGAAACCCAACTTTCACTCAAAAAAAGAAGAGAAAGAAAGATAGAGAAAAACACAGACATAGAAAGAAAGAAGAAAGTCGCCTGCATTTTTCTTTCTTCGGTGAAAGTAATTAATTTCCGATAAGTATATACACGGCCGATGGGCTCCGAAAGAAACTTCTTTTTTCTCCCCCCAGGACCGAACTTTTTCTTCTTCCGTTTGACAGAAGTCTCCCCCCCGTAGCTATGTTTGCCTTTGTCCCTTTTCTTCTTAAAAGATACTTTTCAGAGAAAAAAAAAATCGTTCTTCTCTGAGTGACAGAGACCGTTTCACTACTCAAAGCTTTGTAATGTTTATTATACACTAAAAAGAAAAAGAAAAAAAAGCTTTCTTCTTTTGTGAATGACAGACGCGTTTATTCCAGAAGGTTCTATTCATGGCCTAAAATTCTACCGCATGTCCATTGTGAAAGACAACAGCAGTACCGACTTCCATCCGCCACAGACCCGGTTCTTTGCCTGTGTAATATCAACCAACAATGATCTTCCCGAAATATATTTTACGAAGAAATCAGAAAATATACTAAACATAAGAAAACCAAATCAAGAGAAGGGAAATGAAAAAAGGCAAGAAATAAAATAGGAAGGAAAGCAAAAATGACTCTAGCCCGCCCACACCATGCACAAAGGCAGACAATAATCACGGGTCTTATTTGCCAGTCATATCGAGACGAGTCAGCGGGCCGCGTCGCTGATGCGCGTATCGACAGCTTCATCAGGAGGAATGATGGAGGAGGAGGAGGAGGAGGAGGAGGAGGGGGAGAAGAGGTGAGGAGGAGGAGGAGAGAGAGCAGGAGGAGCAGAGGAGGAGATGAAGGAGTAGGTAGTAGGATGTGAGGAATGAGGAATAGGATGGGGAATGAGAGAGGGAGGAAGGAGTAGGGGGGAGAGAGAAGTAGGATGACCAGGAGAAAAAAAAGGAAAAGAGGGAGAAGACGGTAGGAGGAGAAAAAGGAGGAGAGGAAAACGAAGGAAAGAAAAAGGAGAGGAGGAAGTCGGAGGAGAAGAAAAAGGAGAGAGGAAAACAGGAGAAAAAAGGAGGAATATAGGAGAGAGAGGAGAAAGAAAGAAGAAAAGAAGAAGAAAAGAGGAAGAAGAGAAACGAAGCGAGACACCAACACGTCACCACGGCTCCTTTGACGGAATTATCCAAGAACAATATGAACCCGCAACTCCTCATTCCGCCCTGTCAGCCATTATCAATTCGCAGGTCGACGCCAGCGGTCGGGAGGGAGAGAGAAGGAATGGAGAGAGGAGGGGTATGGATAAGAAGAGGGAAAAAGAAGGAAGGGGAAGGGGGGGAAGAAAAGGGAAGGGGAGGAACGAGGAGAGAAGGGAAAAGGGAGAGGAAATGGAAGGGGGAGGGCAACAAGGAGAAAATATATAAAGTGAAAGGTGAAAAGGAGCAGAGAAGAGGGAAGGGAAAAGAAGAGGGGAAAAGGGGGGAGGGGGAAGTAGAAAATGGTGAGGGGGGAGGGGGAAGGAAGATAATGGAACGGGGGGTAAGGGAAGGCAGAGGAGGGGAGGGAGGACAGAAAAAGGGGAAGAAGAGCGAGAAATGAGGGAAAAAAATTAATAAAAGAAGAGGCGGAGAAAATAAGAGGATCAAATAAAAGGGAGACTTAGCAGAAAAGGTAATAGAGAGAAAGCTGCACAGAAACGCGAAACATAATAAAACCAAAAAATAAGAAACAATAAAAAACAAAATGAAAATGGTGAAGAAGAAGAAGAAGAAGAAGAAAAAGAAGAAGAAGAGAGAAGAAGTGAGAAGAGAGAAGAAAAAAAAGAAGAAGAGAGAAGATTAAAGTAGAAAGAAGAAGGAGAAGAAGTTGAGAAGAAGAAGAAAAGAAGTAATAGAAGAAAGGAGCAGAGAAAGAAGGAAAGTAAAAGAAAGAAAGAAAGAAAGAAAGAAAGAAAGAAAGAAAAAGAAAAAAGAAAAAGAAAAAAGTAAGAAAAAAAGAAAAGAAAAAAAAGACACGAATTAAAAAAAGTCAGATCCAAAGAAGATAGCGTCCGAGAAAAGCACATGACGCCAATCCGGCGAAAAGAGGCGGTCCCAGGGGAAAGGGGCCTAAGTGCGAGGGGGAGAAACGGGGGAAAGGGGAGGGGGGGTAGGGGGAGGGAGGGAGGAGGGAGGGAAGGACGAGGGTCAGGGAGGGAGGGAGGCAGGAGGGGGAAAAAAAAAATAATAGGGGGGGGGGGAAGAGGGAGTGGCCAGGAGGGAGGGTAGAGAGAAGAATAAAATAGAGGGGATTTAGAGAGATGTATATAAGAATGTAGAAGGAGAGAAAGAGAAGGCTTTCCTGTGGCCGGCCGGCTTGAAGGGGGCAGAAAATAAGGGTGGAAGACGTGAGGTAAGAGGAGAAATGAGAGAGAAGGAAAATGGGAGGAAGAAAAAAGGAGTGGAAAGGGGAGGGAGGAGGGAGGGAGGAGAGTAGGAGAGGAGGAGGGAGGGGAGGGAGGTAAGAGGAGGGGAAGGGGAGGAGGGAGGGTAGGGAGGGAGGGAGGGAGGAGGGAGGTGAGGAGGGAGAAGAGGAGAGGGAGGGAGGGTGGAGTGAGAGGGGAGAGAAAAGAGATAGAGAAAAAAGGAGGGGATTTATAAATGAGAATAGAGGAGATAGGAAAGGGAGAGGTGAGGAGAGAGCGAGAGGAGAGGAAGGGCGAGGAGGAAAGGGAGGGAGAGGGAAAGGGGAGGGAGAGATAGGCAAAGATCAGTAGAAGGCGGAGAGGAAGGAAAGGAGAGGAGGCGGAGTGTGGAGGGGAGGGCAGGGAGAGGAGGGAGGGAGGGAGAGAGGGAGGGAGGTAGAGGAAGAGGACAGAGGAAGGGGGAAGGAGGGGGAAGCGTAGGAGAGGAAAGGGGAGAAGGTAAGGATAGGAAAGGGGAAGGAGAAGGGAGAACGTGAGGGAAAATGGAAAAAGAGAGAAAATAGAGAGAACGAAAAAGTGAGAAGGAGAGGCAGGAGTCATTAGAAAAAGAAAACGAGAACGAGATGACGAAAGCGAAAGACAACGACAAAAAAAAGGACGAGGGTTAGCCAAACCCGCCCCTTGCCTCCTTTTGCTTACCTCCACGCCACGACTCCCGCCCTCTTTGGCATAAACCTTTAGAGCTTCACGTACCCTGAAATCCAAGAAGAAAAAATAAAATGCAAGTCAACACCTTTTCCACTCATTCAAATTACCAGAATAAAATCACGTGCAAATGGCTCCCTCCTCCAGTGCACTTGGATGGCCCTTGTGGAAAGATATTGGGGAAAATTTTCTCCTTCGCGCTCTTGTCGGTTAAGGGCAATCGTCTGCCCACTTGTTTCCCTGCTACACTCAGCATCGACTTCATAAAGGTACATATAGAACTCTTAAAATGTAAAAAGCACAACAAAAAAAAGTTAAAAGGTAAATAAAAAATTTAAAATACAAAAAGAATTTAAAAATTTAGAAGTAAAAAAAAAAAATTTAATAATTATTTAAAGTAAAACAAAATAAAAAGGAAAAATCAAAAATTTAAAAAAAAAAAAAAAAAAAAATTATCACCTGCTTCAATGGATAATAAAATCAATCTTGCGTGTTACATGATGAGTGCCGTCGCTTTATTTACTGCGGCATAAAACACAAATACAAACAAAAACAAATACAAAAATACATCTACAACCACACACAAACACAAACCCAATTAATTTATATTACATACAACCCCAAATAAAACATACAAAACAAAACCCCCAAACATTTATTATTTACTGACAAAAATTTATACTTGTAAAAAATTTGACAAAAACATACTATTTACTACACGAAACACTTTAATGAATACATACATACATACACATAAACATACCGCCCCAACACCCCAAAAACCTCGCGCGTGCAGTAATAAAAAAAGCCCGGGGGGATTTGTGTTGCCTGATCCCCCCCCAGAAAATTATTCTCATAAAATTTGTAATTTAATGTTAATGACCTCTTTTATAGAACTGAGTTTTTGCCATCCTTCACGTATTTTTCTATGGCCAGGAGTCTTTAAATAAAAAAAATTTTGGGGTTTTTTCTCTTCAAATTACGGCCTTTTTGTTCGTGGGAAGGTTTATTTACATACGGAGGTACGTTTGTGTTTGTGTTTGTGTGGCGTGTGGTGGTGTGCGTGTCGTTTGTGGGTGTGTGTGGCGTGTTTGCCCTGTTTTTTGTGGGGGGTGCGGTGTCGTGTATGTTGCCCCGCGAATGAAAGAATTTAAATGAGTGCATAAGGGGCCCCATCCCCCGTATACAAATCCTGCTTTACCCCTTGCCCAAACCCAAACCCAACGACAAACCCCCCGGCCCCCAAATTATAAACCCCAAACCCAAAAATTCCCCCCCCCATAAATAAAACAATCCTCTTTTATGCAAGGAGGAAGGAAACTCTTATCCTTTTAGGGGCGGGGTAGGAGGTTAAAAGGGGGTTACAAGAAGGGGTAGAAGAGGAAAGAAGAGAGAAGTAGAAAGAAGAGAGAGAGTAGAGAAGAAGAGAGAGAAGAAGAGAGAGGAAGATAGAAGATAAGAAGAGAGAGAGGACGAAGAAGCAAAAAGGAAAATCGCGGTGTTCACTCGCCGGCCGAACCCATTACGCATGGCAAATATTCCTCAAAAGACGAGATTCCTTACCCCTGCCCCTACATCTACTACACCCCCCCCCCCCTTTCCATTCCCTCCTCCCTCTCATCCTACTACGACTCCTACTCCTGCTCTTGTTACTGCTCCTTCCCTGCTGCATCTCCCTCCTCCCCGCTAATTTTTTCCCGCTCTACTTCCCCCCTTTACCCCCCCCTCCCACTAAGAAGAAAGGAGAGAAAAGGGAGGGGTACTGCACCCCTCCCCCCGGCAGCATAAAACGAAATCTGACGTTCTTTTCGACAGATCGAAGAAAAGAGAAAATGGAAAAAACAAAGAGAAAAGAAAAAAAAAAAAGAAACAAATTAGCGCATTAAAAACAAATAAAACAATTAGGAAAAAAGGGCAGGAAACGCCCCGCGGAGAAGAGCGAGCGAACGGCAGCACGTAAACCCCAAATTGCCCGGGCACCTGGGGATCATAAATTTTTATCGCCCCCATTCTTGGAGCCGTCTAAAAACAGGGCCGGCAATCTTCCTAATTAAAAAAACCCGCTCCCGCGAGACCGCCCACAGGGGCCGCTCCCAAACGGGCTTCAAAACCGCCCCCGTAATCGGCTTTTACGCGCCGGGCCCCTCCCCTCCCCCGCCCGCCCCCAAGCCGACGGCTCCGGGGACGGAACAGCCCCTGAAGCTTACTCGGGAGAGCGATTCATATTCGAACGCCTTTCGCTTTCTTTTCTTTCTTTTGTATCTCTATCTTTCACCCCCTCCCCCTCTCTCCCTCTCTCCCTCTTTCATCTTCGTCCTCTCATCTCACCCCTCTCATCCTCATCTCCCTCTCTCCCCTCTCCTCTTCCAAAATCTCTATCTCTCTCTCTTCTCTCCTCCTCCCTCTTTTTTTCCCACCCTCCACCCTCTCCTACCTTTCCCGCCCTTCCCACTCCCAATCCTTTCCCCCAGTCTCTTTTCCTCTTCCTCTTCCTCTTCCCCTTTCTCCCCTCCTCCCCATCCCATTTCCACCCATATCCCCGCCCCCTCTCCTCCCCCAACCCCACTCCCTCTTTTCTCCCTCCTCCCTCCCTTTTTCTCACCTCCCCCCTCTCTCACTCCCACTCCGTCTCTCCCTCTCCCTCTCTTCTTTCTCTTTCTCTTTTAAAAAGTCTCTTAACCCACGCGCCTCGCCCTGCACAAAATTTATAATTCCCCGTGACTTCCCACCTGAAAAAAACCTAAAAACAAAGAAACCCAATCGGAAGCGTAAACAGAGTATGTTTGTCATTAACATTCATTTTCCGTTCCCCCCTTTTCTCCGTTCCTCTCTCTCTCTCTCTC
>NC_061850.1:1667892-1677892 GCF_019202785.1 Penaeus chinensis | reverse complement strand
AGAAGAACAACAAGAAATCAGGGCATTTAATATTCATCGCTTGATTAATGGCATTAATCTGAAGACATTTTTCCTTTTCCTCGGCATTTGCTTAGGACACTAAAAAAAAATCCTACACGACAAGGATTAAAAACTGTTTTTGTTTCGGTTCTTTCGGTGAAGCGAAACTAAATTGATAAATAAGTCAACAATGAACGCGTGAACCAACCATTAAGATTAAAGTCACAACAATAAAAATAGCAACAGCATTAGTAACAATAATAGCAATAGTAATGATAGAATAGCAACACTACTATTATTACCATTACTACTACTACCTCTTCTACTATTACTATTACTACTCCTAGTACTACTACCACTAATACTAATACTACAACCAATAATAATATTAATAAGGATTAACTACGATAACAAGTAATCCTAAAAATAAAATCATGCCTATAAAAATAACATTAAAAAACAAAAACAACAACAAAAAACCGACCACGATCCCAACACAAGCAACAGCAAACCCCGCTCCCCTCACCACACCGATACCGACAAACACACCCCCACCACCAGCACAAGAAAAGCTAAATATATCGATTAAGCTCCAGCGCAGTTAACAAGCCCGAAAAAAACTCGCGGCCATAACTCACTCCTCCCCCGAAGCGCGCGACCAAACCATCCGTCAGCGCTGGCCCGGCGTCGCCAGCTCTCCGACCATTAGTCATTCAATGGCTATATTCAAGAGCCCATTAGCCAGTCAAGAGCCAGAGGGCGGGCCACGGCTTAAGAGCTAAAATTCCGGAGGAAGTGGGAGGGAGAAAGACAGATAGAGAGATGGAGAAAAAGGAAAAAGAAAAATTACTCAGGCCCGGTTAAGCAAGACAAGTTTTGACTGGTTTAATCTGGGTTGTGGGGAGAGTGGGGGGAGGAGGAGGAGGAGGAAGAGGAGGAGGAGGAGGAGGAAGGGGAGGGAGGGAGAATGGGAGGACTTGAGTGAGGGAGGGGGAGGGAGGGGGGAGGGAGGGGGGAGGGAGCGGAGAGTGAGAGGGAGGAGGGGAGGGAAGGAGGGAAGGGGGAGGGAGGGAGGAGAATGGGATTACTGAAGGGAGGGAGAGAGGAAGGGAAAGAAAGAAGGAGTGGGAAAGGACAGAAAGAACAAGATAGAAAAGGAGAGAGAGAGAGAGAGAGAGAGAGAGAGAGAGAGAGAGAGAGAGAGAGAGAGAGAGAGAGAGAGAGAGAGAGAGAGAGAGAGAGAGAGAGAGAGAGAGAGAGATAGAGAGAGAGAGAGAGAGAGAGATAGAGAGATAGAGAGAGAGAGAGAGAGAGAGAGATAGAGATAGAGATGGAGATGGAGATGGAGATGGAGATGGAGATAGAGAGAGAGAGAGAGAGAGAGAAGTGACGAGAAAATCAAAGACCAACCCATGACTACTACCAATAGCCTGAAGACGTCGGCGGGGACTCTCGCCTCTTCCTCCTCCGGGCCTTGAACTGGTGCTTGGCTCAGGTGATTCGTCTGATCATGACTCACTAACGGCATGGGATGCCCCAATGACAAATAAAATTTCCTTTTTGGTGTGTGCGTGCGTGCGTGCGTGCGTGCGTGCGTGCGTGCGTGCGTGCGTGCGTATATGCGTAAGTTCGTGGGTACGTACGAGCGTGCATTCATGTGTTTCTGGGTGCGTGCCGGTGTCAATGTGAATGCGACTGCATGCCCGGCGCAGATAAACAAATCAAGAAATCAGGCAACAGCGAGGGAGTCCGCCCCGCCGCGGCCACGTCCCGAATTCCCGCGGATCAGCCGCTTCCTGACAGATCCGCAACGGGCGACCTCCCTCAAAAGAGCAAATTAGGTTACGCTCAAAAAAGCCAACTCCTCCAGAGGCTCTGCCTTAACACGTTATCAAACCAACAGTGATCAACTGCGTGAATAAAACAACATTTTTTAAAAGGATAAATATATAAATAAACCAATGAACACAGAGCCAAATAAAGATATAAATGAATTAAAGTAAAAATGCCGAAGTCCGACTTTGAAAAACCAGCTCGTTTTCTTTGCCGGGGTGACTGAACCATTCGCCCTGTGTCGCCGCTCCGTTCCTGGGGGGCTCACCTGCATCGACCTTTCAAGACCAATTTTACCCTCTCTCTGTTGTAGTTTTAAGGTCAAAAAGTCCGGAGAGATCGCATACCTTAATCTGCAATGTCATTAATGTAAAGGTCATCAAAAAAATTATCCTAGGTCGCTTAATCAAGTTGAAAGGTTACTGTTGGTGTTTCAGTGGTATTATCGAAGAGTAAAATGCAGCCGCTTGTTATAGAATGCCCCTTTGTACAACGTCATCGCCTTGCGTCACTCTCATTTAGTTCCCGAAATGGATCGCCGGCGGGAGGGAGCGAAATGGTGATTTTCGCTTTGGTTTAATGAAGAAAACTCTCTTGATAGCCTTTACAATTATATACCACCTCCCCCCTGTCTACCCCACCTTCCAACCCCCTCCCTTCTCAGGATCCATAAGCTTTTCTCTTTATATTTCAAAATGCTTCATCTTTTCTCTTTCGAAATCCCTCCCTTCTTCCACTCCTCCCTTTCAAATTCCCTCCCTCTTTCTTCTCTTTAGTGTCTTCTGCCCTCTTCCCTTTCTTCCTTTCCTTTCCTCTCGATTTCCTTCCCTCCTTCCCATTCCACCCCGTCAACTTTCCCTCTCTCCCTCTCCCTCTCTGTCTCCCTTTTCGTCCTTCCATCCCTTACAATCAACTCCCAATACCCACTGCCCTCCCTTCCCCATGCCCACACCCCCTCTCCATCCCCACACCCTCTCTCCATGCCCACACCCCCTCTCCATGCCCACAGCCCCTCCCTTCGTCCTCCCACCCCCCTTTCTGAGTTAAAAGGTATCCGAAGTGCACAAACAATAAAGCGGGCACTCAACTCGACCTCCCTCGACCAGCGCTGCTGCGGTCCATCAATGAATACCCTAAATAGACCCTGAAATTGAACCTTGATTTGCCCTCTTTAAATGTCCCCTGATCTAATTCCTATAAATGACTCCCAAAATGAATTAAATCTCCCTTGATCTAATCTCTTTAAATGCCCCCCCCCCCCCTTAAAAGACCTTAACAAATGATGAGTGATTTGACCTCGTTAAACGCCCTTTATAAATGACCAAACATATTTCCCCTAATACGAATGAACCCTAATTTAACCCGCCCCCCCCCAAAAAAAAAAATGCAAATTAATAAATAAAAATACCAATAAATAAAAAAAAAAAAAAACGATTTTGACTTCCAAAACAACCCCTAAACAGACCCCTTCAAAAAACTGGTCAGACACTTAGCCCCCTGACGTCGACCCCAGTGACCCAACACGTCGCGGTGACCTCAGATGACACCGCGCCTGAATAAGCGGCGCCATTCGGACGGCCGCGACCCCGGGCAAATCCCTGACTGATAATCGTGACAGATGACTGATGACTCGTCGTTATACACATCGCATTTGTCTTTTGAAGATATTGACAAAATGTCGTTTGGGTGGCAGGCGTATCTACTAAGTGATAATATCATCAGGAAAATAGCACACAATATTAATAACGTTAATAAAATATGATAACAAGAAATAATGATAACGTTGATAAAAAATGATAACAAGAAATAATGATAAGGTTGATAAAAACAATAATGATAACGTTGATAAAACTAAAAATGATAAATAATAATATTAATATTAATAATAATAATGATTAGTGCTGATGTATTAATGCTAATAACAGGAGCAATAAAAAAAGGGAACTGGTAGAAGCAATAACAATGAAGATATGAGCTAATAACAACAACAGTAATAATAATAATAACAATATAAACAATAATAACAATAATAATAATAATAATAATAATAATAACAATAGCAATACTATTACTATTACTATTACTACTACTACTACTACTATTACCACTACTACTTCTACTAGTAATAACAATAACAATAATAATAATAATAATAACAGAATCAAAATCGATTACAATAACAGTAACAATAAAAAGATAGCGTTTTTAAAAGCCATAAATCTACCTTGTGAATTCAACAGTAAAACGACAAGTCTCGAAACTCGTCCGATTCCGTCGACCAAATCCTTTATATTTCCCGGAAACGAAGCCGATTGGACAATCCAGAAACAAAGTACTAACAATAAATAATAACTCTCTCCCACAAAATTAAATAAACAAATAAACACACAAATAATGAAATGGAACAAATAAAAACACATTTTACGAATAACAGCCAAATGTTATATAATACAATTTCATGTTTTCGGGGCATCCGGACAATTTCTGTTTTCACGGCCCACGGGAAAATAGAGAGCCGTTGATTTTTTTTTTTGCATTATTTAATTCAGTTCACGAATCCAAAGTACATTTATTCAAATTACAAAATCGATAACGCGACTTCGTTCAACAGAATACTCAAAAATCGTCCGTGCTTGGAAAGTTTAGCCATTCAGAGTCAATGAATGCTAGCATAATATGTGTGTGTGTGTGTGTGTGTGTGTGTGTGTGTGTGTGTGTGTGTGTGTGTGTGTGTGTGTGTGTGTGTGTGTGTGTGTGTGTGAGTATAAAAGAAAGTGTATAACTACGTATGTCCCATAAACACACCTTACATACACAAGCAAACCTTCCTACCTGCGTGCGTTTCCTCTCGAACACCCCCCCCCCCCACACCCTACAAGACAAAAGCAAAAAAACAACGAAAGAAGATCTCCAAGCACACCCCAGCCAGGCATCGGCGCAAGCACGGCGAGCCACAAGCGCAATCACAATAAATCACTTCGAAATTACTTGCCTCTCCCCCCTCCCCCACCCCACCCACCCACCCTAAAAAGCTCATAGTTCACATGAAAACGAGTGACGATTAATTTGCATCGGCCGATTTACAAAAGAGAGCACGTTGCCGAGTGTCACTATCATTTTTATTATCGTGCATTTTATTGTCATGAACTTCAGTGTTCTATTTATTATCATGTTTCAACGCATCGTCATTTATCATTTGTCATTTTTATCATATGTGATATTGCTATATATTTCAAAATATATTTTGTTAAGAAAAAAATGACGCCGAGGAGGAAGAAAACAAAAATGAAGAAAAAGAAGAAAAAGAAGAGGAGGAGCGGGAAGATGATGATGAAGAGGAAGAGGAGGAGGGGGGAATGGTGGTTCGTTATAACAAACCCCCTCATTAGAATAAACGAGAAACAACCACCAACCAGGCTTTTGGGTGGCACTCCTCCTCCTCCTCCTTCACCTACATCTCCACCTTCCCCTCCGCCTCTGCCCCTCCCCCCACCTCCCCCTCTCCTTTCTCCTCCCTTCCATTGCATCCACCTCCTCCTCTCCCCTTCCACCTCTACCTCCCACCTCCCACCTGCTCCTAAATATAGATTTGCCATTATCAAAATTAAACTTGGGGGGGAAAAGGAAGAAGAGAAAGACTCCTCCTCCTCGCTACGAACAAAGGCCAAGCGAATCCGCCGGCGTCCCTCGCTCGCTCGCTCGCTCGGTCCTCGCCGCGGAACGCCAGAACAACCCTCTCAAATACCCCTTCCGAGCCTTTCGGGAACTCATAACAACCCTTTCGATCTTTCGGGAACTCTGAACAACTATTTCGATCTTTCGGGAACTCATAACAACCCTTTCGATCTTTCGGGAACTCATAACAACCCTTTCGATCTTTCGGGAACTCATAACAACCCTTTCGATCTTTCGGGAACTCATAACAACCCTTTCGATCTTTCGGGAACTCATAACAACCCTTTCGATCTTTCGGGAACTCATAACAACCCTTCCGAGCCTTTCGGGAACTCATAACAACCCTTTCGATCTTTCGGGAACTCATAACAACCCTTCCGATCTTTCAGGAACTCATAACAACCCTTTCGATCTTTCGGGAACTCTGAGCAACTATTTCGATCTTTCGGGAACTCAGAACCACTATTTCGATCTTTAGGGAACTCTGAACAACTATTTCGATCTTTAGGGAAGTCGGAATCACTATTTCGATCTTTAGGGAACTCAGAATCACTATTTCGATCTTTAGGGAATTCAGAACCACGATTTCGATCTTTAGGGAACTCTGAACAACTATTTCGATCTTTAGGGAACTCAGTACCACTATTTCGATCTTTCGGGAACTCAGAACAACCCTTCAACTTTTCCAACCCTTTCGAGAATTCAGAACAACCCTTTCGATCTTTCTTGAGCTCGAGTCGCCGCGAGTCGTGTTATTCTCGAAGCTTCTTTTCCTTAGCACTAATATGGAAGGCGGAGGTGGGAGAGGGATTGTAGAAAGCGGGGAGGGGGGGGATGTGAAAGGCGGGAGGGAAATGTGGAAGGCAAGGGGGGGGGTGGAAGAAGGGGGAAGGAGGACAGAAGAGATTGAAAATAAAATAAAAAAATACAGGACAACAAAGGAGAAAAAAATACAGTACTCTTCACGAACTACCGACGCGCTTCATTATCACAAATGGAAAAGAAGAAAAAGAGAGAGAGAGAAAAAAAAAAAGAATAAAAAAGAACAGCAACATTTTCCTATCGTACCAAACATTAAAAAAAAAAAAACTGCGCCTGTTACACACCTCGAAAAATCTCGTCGAGGCATAACAGCAGCATTCGTCAGCCACACGACGCCGCATAACATAAAATAAAGCAATTGAAATCCGAGATCCTTGCAGCTCCCCATCAACCTGCACCAGCTCCCGAGGCCATCGACACGAACACAAGAAAACTCCTGCATCGCTCGGCGCCGAAGGACGTAAATCCCGAAGCACCAGCCTGTGTGCGGACCGACGGAGGCGGCGGCGGCGGTGGCGGCGGTGACCTGCTGTGACGTGTGACCTCGATCGCCGAACGAAATCGGTTTATAAAATGTCTGGTCTCATGGAAATGTGACAGGACGTTTTAGTTTTCGCTCTGTTTCTATGTCTCTTTCCTCTTCTCTATGTAAACATGGATTCGCACACATACATACAGACATAAACACACACACACACACACACACACACACACACACACATACATTACTCTTCCCCCCCACCCTTCCCCCCACAGACGCCCGACATACATCTAAAATACAGCCCCCCCCGCCCCTTCCCACCAGCTAAGGGCCTCCAATCGGATCGGCGGCGCCCGGGGGATGTTCTCGGGGCATATTTCTTCGCATTTTATCTCTATTATTACCATTCGGTCGGAGGCAAGAAGACGTTTCTGGTTAAGAAGATATGCATGTGCAATGTTCGTCAGATGCGCTTGCAGTAATAGGATTTCTCTGTGTGCAATCTGCTCCATGTGTGTAAAAGTTCGGCGGGAAAAAAATAATACTTGTAAAGATGCAACGGTCGATTCATTTTCCGGTAATGCAGTGGCAGAATATCGTATCTATATCCGTGTAGACATTTTCGCATGATGATGTATATAATCATATATAATCTATATCTATCTATTTATCCATTTATCTATCTATCTATCAATATAATTTATATTTAGATGCAAATTTCTGTATTTATTTATATGCATATTTACATTTACATTTACATCTATATTTGCAAACACACACACACACACACACACACACACACACACACACACACACACACACACACACACACACACACACACACACACACACACACATTACATTTACAATCTATGTCGATCTATCCATATGTGAACACACAAGAGTCCACCTTGTTGACAAAGTGTCTGAAAAAAAAAAAAACAAGACACAAAATATTTTCCAAAAGATGAGAAAGCAGCCTGGAAATCCTCTCGGAATCCGCCCTTAGACCCACGGATTTCCAAACTGTTCACTCATATTTTCCCATAAACTGAATCTTTTACTTATACTTTAATTTCCTTCTTTTTTTTAAAGCGCGTAAAAAGGGACGCATCATAGCTCGCGGGACTTTGGATTCATTTAAGATTCATCAAGTACAGGAAAGCTAAGCTGAAGAGGAACATTAAACCGGGTATTTTCTTAATGAAGTAAATAGGCCTAACAACGACCGAGGAAAGGACCACCAACCGTCCACTTCCACCTCCACCGCCACCTCCACCCTCCATCTTCACCACTATTTCATCCCCACCTCCATCTCCACTCTCTATCTCCACCTCCACCCTCCATCTCCACCACTATTTCATCCCCACCTCCATCTCCACTCTCTATCTCCACCTCCACCCTCCATCTCCACCACTTCTCCACCTCCACATATACCACTTCCCACCTTCACCCTTACCTCCACCCCCACATACTTCCACCTCCACCTCCACCTATACCTCCACGCCCACCGCCAACCCCTCCACCACGTCCGCCTCCACCTCCAGCTCCTCCCACTACCACTGTAAGGTCAGGGGGCAAAGAAGCAGAAACGAGGTCAGGCGGGGGCGGATGGATAAAAAAGAGTAAAAAAAAGGTCAAAGCGTCTACGGCCGATAGGTCACGCGGAGTTCAAACCGAGGTCGCGAACACAGAATTAACCTCACTTCAAAGGGGATTTAAATACGATGCTTTTTAAACATAGGCAGCCGTTTCTATTTCATTTATCTCGACATAGCTCCCGAGACCTTATCTATTTTATCTATCTTTTTTATCATTGTTATTTTTTGAGGGGTCAGCGCGTGCCTATAAGGTTTAAAAAGCTATGACGATAAATAAAGTAGGTTGGAGTGTGTTTACGAGGAAAGATTTTTTCAAGATATTCTCAATGCGCAGTGTAGATATAACGAAAGAAAGTGAAACACAAAGAGAGAGGGAGAGAGAGGGGGGGGGGAGAGGAGAGGAGAGGAGAGGAGAGGAGGAGAGGAGAGGAGAGGAGTTGGGAGGGGGAAGGAGAGGGAAAAAGAAGAGAAAGGAGAAGAGAAGAGAAGAGAAGAAAAAAACGAAAAGAAAAGAAAAAAGAAAAGGAAAGAGAAGAGAAGAGAAGAGAATAAACAAGAAGATAAAAAAAAAGAAAGAAAGAGGCGAAAAAAGAAAAGGAGAATAGAATAGAATAAAATAAAATAAAATAAAATAAAATACCAACACCGTCACGTTACACAGATCCAAACGAACTCCCAAGAACACCAAAGTTTCCCCAAATTTAAATCATTCCCCAAAACGACCGAAGTTTCCGTCCGTGATTTCATCCCCGGCGCCCTAATCCCAGATCCGAAGCGCCTTAGGCCTACCCTCACGGAGGACGCTTATGAAGCTCGAATCCCGGACGCGATTAACACTATTCGGAATAGGTTTGCTTTTAAAGATGCTTTTTTTCTATTTTTATTTTACCGTAATCATCACAACCTTCAGTATTTGGAAAGGATAAAAAGGTAAAAACGATTTTAAAAAAATAATATATCGAATTAAAAAATAATACAAAGAAAAAAATAATAATTGGGAGGAAATGAAACACACGAGAGCTCAGACAGATTTCCATCCGAGGAAAAAAATCCGAGATCATGTCTTCGAAAATGGAAAACAGTATGTGTGTGTGTGTGTGTGTGTGTGTGTGTGTGTGTGTGTGTGTGTGTGTGTGTGTGTGTGTGTGTGTGTGTGTGTGTGTGTGTGTGTGTGTGAGAGAGAGTGAGAGTGAGAGTGAGAGTGAGAGTGAGAGTGAGAGTGAGAGTGAGAGTGAGAGTGAGAGTGTGTCTGCGCGCGCGCCTGAAAGTGAGAGTGAGAGTGAGTGTGAAGTGAACGAATAAATATTTGAAGAATAAACGAAACGAAAAATCTAAACAATAAGCATACAAAAGACTAACAAAAGAACAAATGGATAAATAAACAATGATAAAATACAACCCCCAAAATCACAACACAAAGAGCAAGGAGGAAGCCGTCCTCACATCGCCTCTCCTTTGCCGAAGAGAGAGGGGGGGGAGGGGGGCGAAGGAGGAGAGAGGGGAGGAGAGAAATGAGAGAGGAGAGAGAGGAGAGGAGAGGGGAGAGAGGAGAGAGGAGAGAGGAGAGAGGAGAGAGAGGAGAGGGGAG
>NC_061850.1:1652892-1660392 GCF_019202785.1 Penaeus chinensis | reverse complement strand
GAGAGAGAGAGAGAGAGAGAGAGAGAGAGAGAGAGAGAGAGAGAGAGAGAGAGAGAGAGAGAGAGAGAGAGAGAGAGACAAGCAGACAGAAAGAGAGAACTAAAAAGTCAAATCGAAACAATAGATTATGGCAATATATATATATATATATATATATATATATATATATATATATATATATATATTCTTAAAAATTTACAGTCTTGTATAAATGCATTTTTATCGATGACGCAACCTCTAATCCCGCGCCGATCCTGCTCAGTTTTTTTTCGCTATTTTTTTTTGCTTTTGTTTTAGTTTTTTTTTGTGTGTGTTTCGCCGCAAATTTATGGCTTAAATCTCTTCTTTCCAACAAACAGCTGCTCTCCTCACAAATAGAAAAGAGAGAAGGGAGAGGAGGAGGGGGGGGGGGGAGATCTACAGGGACCCTGAGAGAAAATGAGGTAATAGAGAGAAAAGAGAAAAGTAGGAAAGAGGAACAGAGCGAAAAGGAAAGGGAAACAAAGGGAAAAGAGGAAGAGATAAAGAGTAAAAAAAAAGAGGAAAAAAACAGACCAACAGAGAATAAAAACATAGGGCGGCACTTGGCGGATTTCTGACGGCCGCCGAATTAACACGCAAATCGGATACCACGCTGATCCATGTGGCCAAAACAGATCTTCATTCTATAATCATACACACACACTCACACTCTCACTCACTCACTCACTCACTCACTCACTCACTCACACGCGCGCGTGTGTGCGCGTGTACGATAATTTCGTTCTTTATTTTGTTATGTCTATCTCATTCATCCATTTATCTGCCTCTTTCTACGTTTGTTTCTTTTTGTTTCTGTTTAATTACTATGGTTTGCACGTATGTACGACTGGACAAATTAACAAATGAATGAATGAATGAATGAATGAATGAATTAATAATTAATGAGTGAATGAATGTATTCATCACTATCGATCCATCCACCCATCTACCTATGGGTGGATGGATGGACGTGTCTATGACCATCTATCTATCCTTTCCTCCGTCTCTCTGCCGTTGCTTCGGTCTGCTCGCGTGTCTGATTTCGCGACCGCCTGCCTTAATGCACTTCTCCCTCTTCTCGTTTTCTTTTTCCCCGTTTTCTTTTTTTTTTCTTTTTTTCTTTTTTCTTGTGATCTCGGAACGGCTTTCGGCTTCCATTAAGGCTCGGGCGAAGCACAGCCAGCGAGGAAGGAAAGAGGAGAAAGCATATTAACGACTTGAGGAAAAGACAAGAGAGCATCCAGTTCCAAATTTCCGACTCGAAAAAAAAAATATCAAAAGATTAAAAAAAAAAAAAAGGAAAAACATTACATCGGAAATAGATATTCAAGGGATACGAAGTTTTTTTATTTATTTATTATAATCATTTTTTTACGGATTACTTTTCCAGTTCATTCCGAATGCTTGCGAGATACGGTCTCAAAAAAGCCGCTCCACGTTTTATCCGAATTTTACGTCTCTTCAATAATTGTATAATAGACAGACGTAAAACATAATTGGGATTTGATATAAACTAATAATACCCTTTCTTCCGAAACAATCCTTTCTACATATTTCACAAGAGAAGTATCATCACCACCTAAATATATATCACCTCGACTGTGTACGTAAGAAGGAAAACTCTCGATACAAAATACCAACGCTAGAAAAACAAAAACAAAAAAACAATAAAAAAACAATAAGAAATAAAGAACGAAACTAAAAAGAGAAAAACGCGGGAACACAAATTCAAGCGCTTCCCGCGGCGTTCTCTCTCCTGCAGCACCACAAACACCGTCTGTATTCACGCCCTTCGCTACCCTGACAAACGCCTGCCGTACGGATGGAAGTGTATGCTGGCGTGATGCCATCTCCCCCCACCCCCTCCATCTACACTTTCCACTCCACCGCCCCCCCCCCACCCCCTCAATTCCCTCTACCCTACCCCCTTTTCCATTATGCTTTCTATCCACTCTCTCGAATTCCTCTCTTCCCTTACCTCTCATTTTCTCCCTCTCCCCATCCTATCCATCCCCCCCCATCTCTCCCCTCTCATCCTCTCACCCTCATTCTTCCCCTCTCTCCATACTGTCCTTTTCCCTCCCCATACTCACATATTTCCTCTCCCCCCTTCAGACTCTCCATTTCACCCCTCCCCCGCCTCCCCCCCCTTCAAAACCCCCACCCCTTTTTCCCAGTATCCTCCAAACCCCCCCCACTCCCTCCTTCTAATTTCCCTTTTTTACATTTCCTTACTCCCCCTATACTACCCACCCAAAGATTTAACCACTTCCCTTGTTCTTTTTTCTCCCTCTATATCTTCCCCCTTCCCCACCCCCCCCCCCATTTCTCTCTACTCTCCCTTTTCTTCCTTTACTCTTCTCTTTCCCCCAAAAAAAAAGCTCCTCCAAACACTCCCCTCTTTATGGGCCCCCTCCCTCTTGCCAATGAGGGAAGTTCGATCCCGCGTAGGGTAGGTCAGGAGAAAGGACTGGGGGGGGGGAGTGGGGGGAGTAGAGGGAAAGGAGGGAGGAAGGGGGAGGGAAGGGGGGGGAGAAAAGTAGGGGTGGGGAGGGGGGGGGGAGGGAGGGGAGGCAATGGAAATGAATAAAGCCATTAAGGAAGAAAGATGCAAGAAAAAAGGAAAAGGGGGTAAAGGGGGGGAGAGGGAAAGGGGGAAAAGGGGGGGAGGGGAGGGGGGGGGGAGGGGAGGGGAGGGGGGGAAGGAAGAAGATAGAGAATAGGGAGAAAAGGACAAGCAATTCAAAACAAGAAAGACGAGGAACAGAGTAAGAGATGAAGAATAGAAAGGAGAAAGGGAAGGAGAGAGGAGAAAATCGCGGAGAGGGGCAATCAGGAAGAGAAGAAAGGGAGGGACAGAAGAGAAGTGCTATTGCCTTCCGTGTTTGTCTCTGTCGTTTGTTTTCTTATTTGTCTCTCTTTCAAACTCCCCCAACCCCCTTTTCCCCACCTCCCCCCAAGGCCCTAATCTTGATACCTCTCGTGCCCTGCGACCCCTGGAACCCCAACCACCCCCCCTACCCCACTCCCTTCCCCACCCCCACCCTCTCACTCTTCCCCAATCCCCACCCCTAAATCTAACTCTCTCCCCTCCCCTCCCCTATCCCCACCCTCTCACTCTCCCCTTGTCCCAACCCCACACTTCAATCTCTCCCTCCCCACCTCCACCCACCCCCAGTCTCTCCCTCCCCACCCCCACCCACCCCCAATCTCTCCCTCCCCACCCCCACCCACCCCCAATCTCTCCCCCCATTCCCCCATTCCCCCTCCCCCTTCCCCCACCCCGGAAAAGCTGTTCTCTCTGGCACTCCTCCAACTTTGTCAATGCGAGGGCCCGCTCTCCATCGCCTCGCTCTCGCATCTATATACTTGCTGGGCTACGCTGGCCATCTCATTCTTTCGCTTCTGTTTTCCTTTCTCGTCCCCTTCCTCTCCTCTCTCTCTCTCTTCCCACCTTTCTCTCTCGGTTAACTTTCTCCTCATTTCTCGTTCCCTTCCTATTCTCTCGCTCTCTTCCCGTCTTTCTCTTTTCCGTATTATTGCTGTTACTCTGACTTTTTGTTTTGCTCATCTTTATTACTTTCTCTTTTCCTCTTTCTTGCCGCATATCTATTCCCACTTTCTCCTATTTAGTTTTTCCTTTCTCTTATCCCCCCCCCCCCCCGTTTCCTTTCCTCCTCCTCTTTCTCAACCTCTTCCTACCTTTCTTTCCTCTCCCCTCTCTCTCTCCCTTCCCTTCATTTCCTCTCGGTCTTTCCCATTTATCGTTCTTTCTTTATCCCTCTCTTCTTCGCCCGCCCAAGTCTCGTTTTATTTCATTTCCCTGCAGAGAAAACGGTGCTCTTATCTGTGTCTATTGTCTAGTTGCTAATTCGTCCAATCTTCTCCTTCCAATATCTCTTCTGGCGGAGTTATCACTCTCGCTTTTCCCTTGTGTTCGAAACAAAATATGTTCTTGCTTCGTTTTTCTCTCTTTTTTTCAGAAAAATAATGCTATTGTTATTATTACTGTTATTATCATTATCAATATCATCATTAACATTATACGTATCATTTTCTATTATTACTGACGTTGATATTAGTGTTGTTGTTATGATTATCATTATTAAAAAAAAAAAAAAAAAAAACCTGCAATAAACAGAATAAACAAATACCACAGCTATTTAAAAAAGCATGTCGGTAAACACATAATTAAAACATATCACCTCAATTTAAAAAAATATATTCATAAAGATGATTGAACACATAAACAAACAAACGTTCTCCTTCGTACTTACAAACATACACATAAAAAACACGTACATACATATACATATCCACCTACGAACATAAACACATCCACCCACCCATCCACACACACCAACACACACACACACACACACACAAATCCACCCCTCCACCTACCCCCACGCACAAATCCACCGACCCACCCACACATCCACACACCCACACAATCACCTACACACTCACCCACCCCCACCTACCCACACACCAACCCACCCACCCCCACACACACACACACCAACCCACCCACCCCCACCTACCCACACCCACCCAGACCGACCCACACACCCACACCTCACGCATACACACCCACACACTCAGCACCCACCCTACCCACACATCAGCCCACCCACCCACACCCACCCACACACCCACACCTCACACGTACACATTCACTCCGCGTTTGTATTCTTTCCAGCCATTCCCCTTGACGGGCGACGTAAAATCTCCTACCATTGCAAACGACCAGATTCATTCTTGCACGAAGGTAGTTTGTTGCACAGGTGGTGTAGTGGGGTGGAGGGGAGCGTAGGGGAGAGAGGGGGAGAGAGGGGGAGGAGGGAGGGGTCATTAGGAAAAGGGAGGGTGAATAGGTGTAGGGAAGTATTTTGAGGAGGGAAGAGGAGGGAAGAGGAGGGGGGAGAGGGGGACGAGCCTAGTGGGGACGGATGGGGAGTGGAGAACCTTGGTTTAATTTTTATCTTCTCACTTTTGTTTTATTTTTATCTTCATGATCATCAGTATTATCATTATCATTATCATTATCATTATTATTATATACCCGTTTGTCAATCTTTCTGTCAATCTGAATGTTAGATCGACTGACAGGTTGACTGACCAATTGATAGACTGAATGACTGCCTAACTGACTGGCTTGCTTGCTTACCGACCGACCGACCGACCAACCGACCGACCGTCTTTCCTTTTTTTTCTCTGCCTCTGAGTCTGCAAGGCTGTCTCTTCTTTCACAAGTCCCGAAACAACGTCCTTAACGACATGAATACCAATGGGAAATAAGCAGTTTAGAGTTTACTGCTTCAGTCTGGTCTTTGTTGCTCTCTCTTCCTCTTCCTCCTTCCATGTATATCTCCTCTTTATCCGCCTCTTCTTAGTCGACGATACAGACCAACTGATTCATTCAAAAGATTCGCCTCACTCATCTAGTAACTCTGCTCTGGATAATTAGGCAAGACATGTACAGCGTTTAAATGCTTGCTTCACTCAGTCACTCTGCCAGTCATTGTGGTCGGTGAGCCAGTCATTCTGGCAGTCTGTGTTCCTCTCCCTCTTCCCCTCCCCCTCCCTCTCCCTCTCCCTCTCCCTCTCCCTCCCTCTCTTTCTTTAATTTCCGCTCCCTCTCCCCCTCCCTCCCTCCCACCCACCCACGCCCTCTCCCTTTTCCTTAATTCCTTCCCCCTCCCTCTCCCCTTTTCTCCATTTCCCTCCCTCTTTCTCATTCTCTCCCTCTCCCTCTCCCCTTTCTCCCTCTCCTCCATCGGACGAGGCGCCGGCTAACACCCCCGACGGCGAGCACGGACTCCGCTCATCTTTAAACTTAAACGCGTCTAGAAAAAAAAGATAAAAAAAAGAAAAAAACTTTCTGCGACGGAGTGACCTTTCGCAGAATGGATTAAAACATTAAAAAAAGCCTAAAGGGTAAAAGACTTAATGTCATTCGCGCTGCTGTGTTACCCTACAAATCGCCCATTATAAGCTTCGGGGAAATGCTCTAGGACTATTTTCAAATCCTATTACCAAGCTACGATTTTCAAAATTAGAGAGCGAGAGAGAGAGAGAGAGAGAGAGAGAGAGAGAGAGAGAGAGAGAGAGAGAGAGAGAGAGAGAGAGAGAGAGAGAGAGAGAGAGAGAGAGAGGGGGGGGGGAGAGGGAGAGGGAGAGGGAGAGAGAGAGGGAGAGGGAGAGGGAGAGAGAGAGGGAGAGGGAGAGGGAGAGGGAAATGGAGAGGGAGAGGGAGAAGGAGAGGGAAAGTAATATGCATTCACGATCAAACACCACCAAAAGAAAGAAAGAAAAAAAAATATATATATAAACACAACATATATATGCAACACAACAGAAAACGAAACAATATTAATCAAGCAAAGAAAGAAAGAAAGAAAAAAAGTAGTAAAATCTAAATGAACAAATCCCGCACGAGCGCCCTTTGTACCCGGCCAAGGGGGACCGCTTCAGGACTCCCAATACCCCTTGCCTCAGCAGCAGTAGTCCCGGCCCGCCCACCCGCCCACCAAACCCACCGGTCCGCCCACCGGCCCGCCCACCGGCCCGCCCACCCGCCTGCTTGCCACCGTGATCTCGGCCGCCCACCCGCCTGCTTGCCACCGTGATCTCGGCCGCCCCCGATCGACGGTGTCTAACGGCGGCGGCGAAGTACCTAAAGAGGCTCTTCCCAAAGTGCCGTTCGGATAGGAGGAGGGGACAGGGGGGTAGGGGTAGGAGGAAGGAGGAGAGGGGGGTGTAGGAGGAAGGAGGAGAGGGAGGTGTAGGAGGAAGGAAGAGAGAGGAGGTAGGAGGGAGGAGAGGGGAGTGTAGGAGGAAGGAGGAGAGGGGGTAGGAGGAAGGAAGAGAGAGGAGGTAAGAGGAAGGGAGTGGGAGATAGGGGGGAGAGAGAGTAGAAGGAGGATAGAGGGGAACTGGAGAAAAGGAGAGGGGAACAGGAGTGTTGGGAAAGGGAAATTGGCGAAGAGGGAGTTAGCATGGGCGGACAGCAAGGGAGAAGGGGGGGGGGGAAGAGGGGAAGAGAGGAGACTGAGGTTGGACTGGTGTAACAGAAGTGAGGGGAAATAGAAGAGAAGAAGATGGGACAGGGAAGGAGAGAGGAGAGGAGGGAAAGAGAAGAGAAAAGGAGAAGAGACTAAGGAGGCAAGAGGCAAGGAAAGGCATAGACAAGAGCGGTAAAGCAAGGCTGGATAAATAAACAAAAAGAAAGGGAAGAGGGGGAAACAGGCAGAGGGAACAGGCCAAAGAGAAGAACAAGAGAAAAAGGCAATACAAATGAAATAGGAAAAAAAGAGAGACATGAAAGGAGAGAAAATGGTGAAAGCGCAAAAAAAAAAAAAAAAAAAAAAAAAAAAAAAAAAGGAGGAACACACAAATACAGATGAAGTAGGAACGAGAAAAGAAAAGAAAAGAAAAAAAAAAGCGCAGACAAGAAAAGAAGGATGAGACACGCAA
>NC_061850.1:1635392-1647892 GCF_019202785.1 Penaeus chinensis | reverse complement strand
GGGGAGGAAGGGCGGCGGGGGGGGGAGGGGGGGGGAAGAAGGGGTGGGGGGGAAAATGGAAAGAGGAAGGGGGGGGGGGAAGTGGGGAGGATAAGGGGGGGGAAGGGTGGGATGGGAAGGGGAGGGGGGAGGTGGGGGGGAAGGGAAGGGGAGGGAAAGGGGGGGGGAGGGGGGAAGGAAGGATGGAAGGAATAGGGGAGGAAGGAAGGAAGGGGGAAAAGGGGGAAAATGAACAATGGAGAGAATCAGGGAGGGGAAGATAGGGGGAATGGAGTAATTGGAAAAGGAAAAGTCGGAAAAAGTGATTTAGGGAAAAGGGTTTCGAGCGTTTAGGGGAATTGGGGGGGGGGGGAAAATAGAAAAGGGAATGGCGAGTGAAAAGGGGGGCGGGGGCAAGGGGGGGAAAAGGTTTTCAGGTTTGGGGTGGGGGTGGTGGGAAGGGGGGGGGGGGAGGGGGAATAGGGATATTCTAAGGGTCGAAAAACACACCGTTTCCGCTGGAAAATTTTGACCCTTCCCCACCACCACACCCAACCCCCCACAACCACCCCAAAACCACACAACAACACCCCCACACAAAACAAACCCCAAAACACACAACCCCCCCACACACACAGGGGAAGTAGGGGGAAGGAGAAGGAGAAGAAAGAAGGGAAAAAAAAAAGGGAAAAAGGGAAAAAGAAAAAAGAATATGTTTTTCCAGACAACATAGATCCAACCCATTGGTGTACAATTAAGTAATACAGGGGGAAAAAATTCAAAGGGAAAAATAAAAAAAGACAGTAATGAATTCCAGGCCATTCATCCCTTACCTGTCGCCCCAACCCCCTCTCCCCCACCCCATGCCACCCCAATCGCCCATCCGTCCTTAAACCCGGAAATACCATCCTTGCATTTCAAAAAGCGGGGCCTGGCCCAGCATATCCACACACCTAAATCAAAAACGTTACGCAAAACAAAAGAAAATAAAAATATCGGGAGGGCGAGAGGCTTACGGCAGTATTTTCGGCACCGGCTGTATTTTTTGTCGAGGCAAAGCTAGGGCTACTATACACGTAGTAGATTAAAAAAAAAAAAAAAAAAAAAATACACACACACACACACACACACACACACACACACACACACAACACACACACACACACACACACACACACACACACACCAATTATATATATATATATAGGTGTACTGGGGATTCGATGCCATCCGAAAACAAACACTCGCTGATACTGTTCGTTGGATTGGCAGATTCCTAACTGAAGCCGATTCCTAACTGGCAAATCATGCAGCTACTCACATTTCTCGCAATCATTTCTTTTATACCTTAAACATAATCTGGGTCAAATACGACGTTGTACCTACACAGGATGATACATGGTTTATTGGCATAACATTTCACAAGGCTCATAGGTCACCCGCGCAGGGTTTTCTACAGGCCACGCTTTACTGGCTCAAAATCTTGCAGTCATTGGTTACCCTTTTTGACAAATCTGCCACACAGCCTACACACGGTAAAAAAAAAAAGGAAGCTGAATAAAAGTGCAGTGGGACCAGTGCCTGTCGCGAACAGTGAAAAATCATGGTTGGGAGGCTGCTTGATTACAGGTGGGTTTATAAGTGCCAAATTCGTCACCGATATCTCATTGCGTTAGCAGGTTGGCATGCCTGATCACAACTGACTTGCACGTGCCATATCACTCACCGAATGGCACTTCACTGTTCGCCATTCTGAGGTGCCAATGTTTCGAGCACATTACGCTTTTTCTTTTTCTTTTTTTTCGTTTTTATTTATCTATTTATTTATTTATTTTGCCTTGTACATACATTTATCCGATAGCCCTTGCATCCATAAAAGTCAAATGCGACGTTATACCGACACAAAAATTGTACAATTTATTGGTGAACATTTTTACATTGCTTAGAGTTTGTTGCCACAGGATTTCACACGATTCATAGGCCACAGTTTTTATCGGCCCAGAACTGTGCATTTCCAGTCAATTCATTCGACACAAGAGACAAAGCATTCATAGTTCGCATTTGATTGGCTCAATAATTTTCCGTTATTCATACTTTACTTCATAGTGAAATGTACATTGGTTGAAGTCAAAAGTCAAAGCTTTTTATCATAGAATTACATGTAAAGGTCATTTATAGTCAACATCACTATTACCCAGTGATCTGACCTGTCATTTCCAATCATCAAAAACATACATACTTAATTAAACAGTAATATTACCTTCTATCTAATCAGAATAACTCTGTTAAAGGAAATTAAAACCAGGAGAGAGCGAAGGAGGAAGAGAGAGCCGAGAGGGAGGGGACGCGAGGGAGGGAGGGAGGGAGGAGGGAGGGAGGATGGGATGAGAGGGGAGGAGGAGGGGATCGAGAGGGATCTGAGAAGGGAGAGAGAGGAGAAGAGGGGAAGGTCGCGCTGGCGAATGAGTGAGAGAGAGAGATAGGTGGGGTTAGAGGAGGAGAGAGAGAGGGTGAGGAGAGGAGAACCGAAGGGAAGGATTAAGAGGAGACGGCCTGATGGGAGTGACAGGAGAGGATGGGAGACTGAGAGGAGAGGAAAAGGAAATAAGAAAAGCAAAAGAAATACCAAAGAAAAAGGAGCGTTGATGAGAGTAGTGAGGAGAAGTAGAGAGAGGCGATACTGAGTGACGAGACGGGAAGGGAATGAGGTGAAAGACCGTGGGAGACTCCCGAGGTGATGAGGAGGATCTGTGAGACAATGAAGATGAATGGTGTTTGGGGTGTTATGAAGAGAGACGAGGACGTTGGGGAGGGGTGAGATTGAGAGATAGCGAGAGATCGGGGAGAAGAGAGTGAAACGAAGAATGAAAGAGAGAGAAAGAGAAAAGAAAGAGAAAAAAAGAGAAAGAAAGAGGAAGAAAGACACGAGAGGAGAGAGAGAGAGGATGTGAGCGGTGAGAAGGGGGGTGGGAGGAGGGGAGTGAGAGTACGAGTGGGTTTTGATGTGGTGAGGGAGGAGAGACGAGTGAGGATGAGGGGGGAGAGACGTGAGATGAGAGAAGAGATGAGATGAGAGGAAAGAGGGAGGGAGAGAGAACAAAGAGAAGAGAGTTAGGAGAGAGATGCTGGTGACTCGGAGGGATGTTAGGCGAGAAAGAGGTGGATCGATGAGAGTATGGAGGAGAGTAGAGCTGAGATTGAGGGACCGGAAGATGGATGTTAGGATATTTGGTGAGGTTGGCAGAGGATAGGACTAGAGGAGAGAGGGAGATCGGAGACGGATGAAGATGGGGGGTGACTGGATAGAAGAGAGACGATCGGAGATGAGACGGAGGAGGCAGATGGAATGTGGGAGAAGCTGGAGAGAGGGGCACGAGAGAAGAAAAAAAAAAGGGGAATTAAAGGAGAAAGATGGTTCAGATGAGATGAGGGATGAGAGTGAGAGGATGAAGGAGTGAGAGATAATGATTGCATGAGGCTTATGGACAGCCTTGTGAGATTAGAGAGGGCAAGATTATGAGAGAGAGGAGATGGATGAGAGAGGGGGGGAAAAAGATTGATGAGACATTTGGGTTTGGGAGTTGAGAGACGAAGAGAGGAGATGTTAGGATGGGATGATTGGGTTGTCTTCACCCCTGCTGTGGGAGCAGGCGATGGGTCGAGATCCGGGGACTCAGCTCATATCGTGACTCGTATCTCAATACCTTGGTGGATGTGAGTGAGAGGAGAGGAGGAGAGGAAAAGAAAAAGAGAAAAGAAAAAAAAAGAGTGTGATTAGGAGAGAGAGAAGGAAAAAGATATACTAAATAATAAAGAAAGAGAGAGGGAGGGAGGTGAGAGGAGGAGGGATGAGAGAGAGAGACAGAGGAATGGAGAGAGGAGGGGAGGGAGGGGAAGGAGGGGGAGGGTGAGGGAGGTGGAGGGAGGAGAGGGAGAGAGAGGAGAGAGATGAGAGAGACGAATTGGATTTCTGAGGAGGAGAGTGAACGCCAGGTCTGCTTCTCGCAATGGGCGTTGAGGATTGAGATCACTTTCTCAGAGGAGGAGAGGATTGAGAGGTCAGGAGAGGATCAGGGAGAAAGATGGGGGATGGAAATAGAGAACGAGGGGAGAATATAGGAGGGGAGGGGGGGGGGGGGGGGGAGGAAAAAGAGGAGGAGAGAGAATGAGAGGATGATGAATATTGGAGAGGATGAGACGAGAGAGGATGACTGATGAGAGAACTGATGGAGATAGGAGGAGAGGGAAACGGAGGAGATAAGAAAATGTGGGGTGGGAATGGAGACATGGGGGAATAAATTGAGGAGATAAGATCGTGGCAGGGGTCCGGACGGAATGGGAAAGAGATGGTGGAGAGAGAGGAGAGAGCGGATGAGGAGTGATGATGAGATTGAGGTGCCGGGAGAGGAAAGGAGGGAATTGGCGAGAGGCGAGAGACGAGAGAGAGAGAGAGGAGAGATTAGGAGAGATGATAAGAGATGGGAGAAAGAAGAGTGGATGCGGAGAGGAGGAAAGAAAGAGAGAAAAAATAAGACAAGAAAGAGTAGAGAGAGAGAGAGATAGAGTTGGAGTTGAGTGATGATCATGCAGTATTTCGAGATATGAGATGACCCTTCGGGGGCTGACGGGAGCTGTGAGACTGCGGGTGGATGATGAGAGCAGAGATTGCGGAGGTTGAGATACGAGGAGAGAGAGATGAAGAGAGGAGAGAAGAGAGGAGAGGAAAGGAGAGAAGAGAATGAAGAGAAAGAAATGTCGGAAAGACAAGAGAAAAAAAGAGAAAGAAGAGAAAGAGAAGAGAAATGAAAGAAAAAAAAGATGAGGAGAGACCGAGAGAGAAGGGGAAAGAAATAAATTAAATAAAGAGGAAAGAGGATAGAGGGGAGGGGAGGGAGAGGGAGAGGGATGGATGAGAGAGGAGAGAGACAGAGAGATGATGAGAGGAGGATGGGGAGGGAGAGGGAGGGAGGGAGGGGAGGAGGGAGGGAGGATGGGAAGAGCCGAGAGTGAAGAAGAGATTGAGATGAGTGAGATGAGAGATGGATGAGAGATGAGATGAGAGAGGACGGAGAGTGAGAAGAGAGAAGAAAGCGGGGGGGGGAAAGTGGGAAAGAGGCGGGGAAAAGGGGAAGAGAAGAGAAAGAGAGATGGTGAGCTTGAGATGGGAGATTGCCATGTTTGAGAGGGGGAGACTAGAGAGAGCTGACAGGGGAGTTTGTTAATTAGTCTACATGGTGAGGAGGAGAATGAACTCGGGCGCGCGAGAGAAGATGAGCGGGAGAGAGAGAGGTCGGAGAGACTATAGGAATGAGGGAAAAGAATGATAGGAGAAGACGAGGGATGACGAGAGGAGATGAGGATGGGAGTTTGCGAGAGAAGTTGAGAGAGGCGGAACTTGGCGATTGAGCTAGAGGAGGGAGAGCTCTTGGAGGACTGCGGAGAGAGGGGACGAATGAGGAGGAGTTGGAGAGTGTGAGACGAGTTGAGAGGGTCGATGAGACGATCGAGAAAGAGGAGATGTTAGAGAGGAGAGGGGTGAGAGAGATGAGAGAGAAAAGACGGGCGAAAGAGAAAAAGAGGGATAAGATTCGGAGACGTGAGAACGGGTGGGAGGGACGAGAGAGATAGAGGTAGTGGAGAGAGACTTGATGAGGGGTTGAAGAGATTTGAGGGTGAGAGAGGCTCTTGAGATGAGATACGAGTATTGGAGACGAGGACCATGAGCTGGAGAGAGAGATTCAGGTATTGAGACTTGTCTGACGTGTGGAGGCGGAGAGAGAGAGAGAAGAAGGAAAAGAAAGAAAAAGAAAAGATGCAAAAGGGGGGATAAGGAAAGAAAGAGAGAGAGGCCCGGGGGGCTGCCCCCCCCGCATCTAGTAAAGAAAACGCGCAACTCTACAAACATTTGACACGCAATAAGGTTCGAGAACAATGTGACACTTGACGTTCCCTCCCCGAACTTCTATTTTCTTCTTCTTCCCTTCCTTTCTTTCTTACCTCTCGTTTCTCCCTTCCTTCCTGCTATTCTCTCCTCTTCTGCCATTCCCTTCTCTCTCCTTTCCTTTCCCCTCTTCTCTCCTCCCTTTTCTTCCCGCATTTCTCCCTCCTCCTTCTCTCCCTTCCCCTTCTCATCTCTCCTCCTCTCCCCTTTCTTCCCCTCTCCCCTCCTCCCCTCCCCTCACCCCTTCCCCTCGCTTCGAATAATTTTATCCACATTCTAAAAGTAAACTCAACCAGGGTTTTTTTTCCCCTTGTTGTATGAATCTCATTTGCCTCAAAAGAAGAGAAAGAGAGGCGGAGGATGGAAGAGTAGAAGACGAAGCAAAAAAGAAAGAAAGAAATAAAAAAAAAAAAATACTGGGCGAGACCACATTTCACTTTCTCCGTAAACTGTCGAAAATTTTACTCTGCTGCTAAACGAAATCAAATATCGTGGGGACTTTTGTGTATTCCATCTCCTCCAACCCATCTCCTCTTCCTCCTTACTCCCCTCCTTCTTCTATCTCCATTCTCCGCCACTCTCTTCTCCTTCCCCTCCTCACCCTCTTCCTCCACCCCTCACTCTCCTCCTCCTCCACTCTTGCCGCCCCCCCCCTTACCACTGCCTTCTCCTCCCCCAACTCCTCCTCCTCCTCTGCCGCCCCCTTACCACTTCCTTCTCCTCCCCCAACTCCTCCTCCTCCCCCTCTATCTTTTTCTTCCCGAGTCAATTCAATATTGATGGATTTTAAAAATGACGCTCAAAAACCGACTTTTTACAACATTCGGGATGAGATTCTTTCTGTAATGGGGCCCGTTTTTGGGAAAAATCCTATTGAATTTTGTCATAAGTCATGAAACCGTTTTACAGGCGGCGGAAATATAGGGCTCTCTGACGCAGGGAAAGGGCATCGTATTTTTTTTTTTTTTATTTTGCGGGGCTTCTCTTTTTAAAACTTTTTGGGTGCATTTTCATATGTAAATATATATTTAGTGGGTGTGGGGTGTGTTGTGTGTGTTGTGTGTTGTTGTGTGTGTTGTGTGTGTGTGTGTGTGTTGTAGTTTGTGTGTGTTTGGTTGGTGGTGGGTGGTGGTGTGTGGTGCTCGTGGGTGTGGTGTGTGTGTTGTTGTGCGTGTGTGTGTGTCTCTGTGTTTTCGTGGTTGTGGTGTTTTTTTCTTTTCTTTTTTCTTTTTTTTTTTCTTTCATCTTTGCTTTCTTCTTTTCCTTTTGCTTCTTCTTTCTTTCTTTCTTTTTCTTCTTCTTATTTTCTTGTTTTCTTCTTTCTCTCTCTTCTCTCTTTCTCTTTTTCTCTCTCCCTCTCTCTCCTCTCTCTCTCTCTTCTCTCTCCTCTCTCTCTCTCTCTCTCTCTCTCTCTCTCCTCTCTCCCCTCTTTCCCTAATTTTGTCCCTCCGTCGCTGTCTCTTTACAGCTCAACTTTTGAACGCCCTTGTGCCGAAAAAACGTTCCATAAAACACGTTCAAAAATACGTTTGCATCGATGATCTTCTCTCGACACGACGTAAAGTTTGATGAGCTGGCAACCCGGATGGAAGAAGGAGAGGGAAGGGCGTGCCGAGGCATCCACTTCCACGCCGCGACACTTCTGGGCTCCAGCGACGGTTTCCAACACTCCAGCGGGGTTTCAACCCGTCTATGGGCATTTTCCAAACGCCACAGGGGGCCGGTTTGGGGCCAACAGTCTATTGCCACTTCCAACCGCCCAGCGGGGTTTCTAACTCTCCGGTGCCACTTCCAGTACTCCAGCGGGGTTTCCAACAACTTAATGCCCTTTCCAACACTTCCAACACAGCGGGTTTTCCAACAGTCGATACTTTTGCGGCGTTCCCAACACTCCGACGCCATTTCTAACACTCAAACGTATTTCAACACTCCACTGAGGTTTCCAGCACTCTTTACTCCAACAGTGGTTCCGACACTCCGATTTCCAACATTCTAACGATATTTCCAACACTCCCGGTATCATTTCCAACATCCCGGGGGCACTTCGGGCTCCCAGGTGGCGTTTCCAGCACCTCAGGTCCACTTCCAACATCCGAATGCCGCCTCGAACATTCCAGCGGGGCTTCCAACATTCCAGGGGGGGCTTTCCCCCCCCAGCACCCTTTTCACCCTGCAAGAGGGGGTTGCAAAACTAAAAGTGAGAAAAGGAGAGGAAAAAGAGACAGGGGGGAAAAAGAGACTAGGGAGGAAAAAAGGAAAAGAAAAAAGGGGGGACAACGGATAAAAATTAATAATAATAAACAAAGAGACGCGTTAGGGTACAAAGTCATAATTCCTTTCATTGAAAGACAAAAAAAAAAAAAGGGGATTTAATGGAGAAAATTTTTCCCCATCCCTTTTTTTTTTTAAATCGATGGAGAGAAAAAAACCCAAAAAAGACCGGTTTTAAACGCAAAAACGACCCCTTAACTCCTAAGGGCATTTTAAGGACCCAAAAAACCTCCCCTACCCCCACCTCCCCACACCTCCCACCACCATCCCCACCCCTATACCACCCCCACTCCTACCCCACCGCCCTTTCCCCCTTCCCCCTTTTTTTAAAAAAAACCCAAACCCCCCCCCCAAACCCTCATCCCCAAAAAAAACCCCCCCAAAACGTTTTCCCCCAAACCCCCTCCACCCCCCCTCCAGTGGCCAAAAAGGGAAGGGAGGAAATAGGGAAAAGGGGGGGGGAAAAGGAAAAAGGAAAAAAGGGGAGTGGGGGAAAAAAAGGGGGAAAGGGGAAATGGGAAAAGGGGAGAGGGAAAAAAGAGGGAAAGGGGGGGAGGTGGGGGAAGGGGGGGGGTAGGGGAAGGAGGGGGAAAAGGGGGGGGAAAAAAGGAAGGGGGGGGGGGGGGCGGGGAAAAAGGGAGGAAAATAGGGATTTTATGAGGTCGCACGGGGTAAGAGAGGAGGGGAAAAGGGTAAATTGGATGAAGGAGAAGGGGAAGGTTGGGGGGGGGGGGGAAGGAAAGGGAACGAGAGGGGAGGGATAAGAGAGGGAGAGGAGGAAATAGAAGGAGTAAATAGAGGGGGGAAAGTAAGAGTAGGAAGGAAGAAAGGAAAAGTAGGGGAGGAAAAGAAAACGAGAAGAGGACGGGATCAAGGTTGAAAAAAACGCAAAAAAAAGAAAGGGAAGGGGTGGGGGGAGGCGAACGAAACTTATCTTCCGAGAAATGCTGGAGAAATGCATTCCACTAAACCCCACAAAAAAAAAAGAAAAAAAGAAAAAAAAGAAAATGAAAATCTCGCACGTACTTTACCTCCGAGAATGACAGCAACACCACGCAACCAACCCACCTGTAAAGGAAAGCGAAAAACGAGGTTAATACAGGCTTAACAAGTCACAAAAATAAGTTAAGCAAAAAATAATAATAAAAAATAAAGAAAATGATACACGGAATATAAAAATAACTAAAAGAAAAAACAAACATAAATAAATAAATAAATAAATAAATAAGCTCACACAAAACGCAAAAAATAACTCGCTGAAAGAAAACAGCAACATATAAATCGCGACATCGCCCTCGACACTCGAACGCGCACAGCATAGCATGAGCGACGGCAATCACTCAAGGGCGCGACGCCACAACCACCACCTACTGCCCTTCCCCTTCCCCTTCCCCTTCCCCTTCCCCTTCCCCTTCCCCCTTCCAACAACATGCATCGGATGCGCCGTGTAAAAGTCTAGGGATCCGAGACGCCAGGTTTCGTTTTACTTCGCTCTGGATTACTGCTCTCCCGCGTTAGTTTATTAGAGAAGGGTGTGGAAAGGGAGAGGGAGAGAATGGAGAATAATGAGTAAGAGAGATAGGGAGAGAGGTGGAGAGGGAGAGGGGAGAAATGGAGAAGAGAGAGAGAGAGAGAGAGAGAGAGAGAGAGAGAGAGAGGAGAGAGAGAGAGAGAGAGAGAGAGAGAGAGAGAGAGAGATAGAGAGAGATAGAGAGAGAGAGAGAGAGAGGGTGGAGAGAGAGAGAGGGGGGGGGGGGAGGGGGAGGGGGAGAGAGAGAGAGGAAGAGAGAGGAAGAGAGAGGAAGAGAGAGGAAGAGAGAGGAGAGAGAGAGAGAGGGAGAGAGAGGGAGAGAGAGGGAGAGAGAGGGAGAGAGAGGGAGAGAGAGGGAGAGTGAAGAAGGGAGAGGGAGAAGAGGGAAAAATGTTCCCGACAATAAAGGAACACAAAATAACAAATACCCACCCCACTAACGTAGAAGCATGAAAAATCAAAAAAACAAACTCCACATGAAAACCTTAACGCACAAAAACAAATCTCTCGCCGGACTGATAACTGATCTTAATAACAAACTTCAATTACATTCCCTGACTACAAACCAGTAACTTCGCCGAGTCTAATACCTATAGTGACGAACTAACTTTGCAAACTCAATAACGATGATAACAATGCTGTTCTGCAGACGGAGCAAGAGAGCAATTAACCCCAACAACTCAGCAAGTTTCACAAAGTTCGCGGTAAAATCAGGACCAAAGCTAATCTGCAGAGGTGGGATCGTCACGTGGATAAAATTTATATGTATACATGTGTATATAAATATATATATATATATATATATATATATATATAATAGATAGCTAGATAGCAAGACATCCGCATATACCCGAGCATACACATGAACACCGCCAGCAACTGCATGGAAGCGATCGAGGCAGCGGCGCCGTAGGAGAGGCTCCGGTTCAGCGCGTCGTAATAATACGCCGCCGCCCCGATGACGTCAGCCGCTTAGTTGACCGAAAGCGGAAACTTCGGTGTAAATACACAAGGCCACAGAGGGAAACACCAGTGGTCTCTGTGTGTCTGTCTGTCTGTCTGTCTGTCTCACTATCACTCTCACACACACATGCTCGCGCGCGCACGCACACACACACACGCACACACACACACACACAAATTTGTGTATGTGTATATATATATATATATATATATATATATATATATACATATATACACACACACACATATATATATATATATATATATATATATATATATATATATATGTATGTATGTACATGCACACATCTTTTTTCTTTCTCTCTCATCTTCACTCTATCTTCGTTTCCCTACCCCCCCCCCCCCTTTTCAAGAGGAGCACGCCCTCACTCTCGCCTCAGCCAGAAACAGGACCGAATGGCCGGACCCAGCCGAGTGCGACTCCTAATGCCTCTGATATCCTTCATAAAGTCGCATCCTCGCCCCTCTCCAAGCCCCCCCAGAGGCCCTCCCCCGCCTCTGGGCCCTTCATACCCCCTCCTCCCCCACCTCTAGCCCTTCCGTAACACCTTCCTCGTCCACCTTCCCCTTCTGAAGCCCTCCTCCCCCCCTCCAATCCCTCCAGAATCCCTCCTCTCCCCCTCCAATCCCTGAACCCCCCTCCCCCACCTCTGGCCCGCCAACAACCCCCTCCTCCTCCCCCGCCTTCAACCCCGGCCCGACGCGAGGCCTCCGAGACGCGTCCGCCATTAACATGCGACACTCACCGGCGCATTATCCGGCCACTTATGAATATCCGATAATGAGATTCGCCAGTTCGTTTGGTGTGTGCGACGGACAGACCGAATGACCCCCCTCCACCCTCCCACCCTTCCACCCTTCCACCCTTCCGCCCTTCCGCCCTTCCGCTCTTCCACCCTCCACCTTCACCCACACCTCCGCTACTCGTGCCTCCGGCGGCGTCGGCGAGGCTGAGGGAGGGCATTTCAGGGCACGAGCGTCACAAGCGAGCAGATAGACACATATATATACTCACAAAGACAAATAAACCCGCCGACACAAACAAACACACTACACAAACAAACTTTCCCCCCGGACATAAGCGCCTCCCTTAAACACGATTCCCTATTACGCCCCCCCCCCCCCCCCTATTCCACCCAAGGACATCCATCTGCCAACCCAATAGCGCGAGTTCGGTGCCATGGCCATAAAAGCGGAGAGCCGACCGCGAATGGGCAGCCTGGCATAACCGGCGTGCGGCCAGCGCCTGCCAGCAGTACTGCCAACGGTGCTCGCTCGGCTGTGCTGCCACTGCTCCCTCTCCTATGACAACAGTCGCCAACGGTACTTCCTCTGTTGTGCCAACACCTACCAACAGCCAAGTAAGTAAAATCGCTTATCAAGCCATTGGACTCGATGCAACGCCTGACCTGAATATGCAACGCGATTAATAAACCGACCCCGGCGAGGGTGATATCCGGCGCGTTCAAAAGGGCTTTCGGATCACGTAATCACGCCCGTCTTCCCTGGGACTCGCTCAGACACATGCGGGTGCGCGCGTACTGTGTGTTTAATTTTGTGTGCGTTTGCGTGTGTGTCTGTACCTGTGCTTGCACGTTGGTGCAAGTCGTGCGTGCGTTTGTGTTTGTGTGTGTACGCACTTGCGTCCGCGTCATGACATCAGCGCGTGCGTGTGTGCGTGCGTGTGTGTGTGTGTGTGCATGTGTTTGTGTGTGTACGCGTGCGCGTCCGAGTGTGACACGAGTGCGTGCGTGCGCCTAATCTCTTCCCCTAACCCGAGCCTCGATTTTAAAC
>NC_061850.1:1612892-1630392 GCF_019202785.1 Penaeus chinensis | reverse complement strand
TTTATTCGGGGGCGGAATCACGGCCGGCTGGATGGCCTCCGCGCCCTTACCCGCTCGCGCTAACGACGGCAGAATAAAAAAAAGGAAATGAGGAAAAGAAGGAAAGAAAAGAATGGAGCGAGAGAGAGAAAGAGAGAAAGATAAAACTGTGGTTATCAGCGCCATTAAGGCAGACAATCACGCCCGCATATCATCACAACGACGCGAAGCCGCCCATGTTTCACTCTGAACTTCGGTGTTTTCGGGATCATTAATTGCAGCGCCACCCATGAGGGAGGAGCAGGGGAGGAGGGGGGGCAGAGGGGGAGGGGGGGCAGAGCAGAGGGCAGAGGGGGAGGGGGGGCAGAGCAGAGGGCAGAGGGGGAGGGGGGGCAGAGCAGAGGGCAGAGGGGGAGGGGGGGCAGAGCAGAGGGCAGAGGGGGAGGGAGAGGGAGAGGGGGAGGGCAGTAAAGGATAGGAAAGTTAGAAGGGGAGGAGGAGGACTGAGAGGGAGGGCGAGGGTAGAGGTGGAGGAAGAGGGGAATGCAAGGGCAGTGAGGAAGGAGATGGAAAAGACGGATAACAATGAAAATACACATCCCCACCCCACACACAAACACACACATACCCCACACACACACTCTCCTCCTCGAAATCACACACCGCATACACAAACCCACACCAAACAAGCACACCAACGCAGCCCATAACACACCCTCCTTGAACCCGTTATGCAACGCGCCTCAGCCTCACTGGATTGCACCCCCGCGTGACCGATAAAGTGCAACTACCGCTCCAGGTCGCATCCATCGCGGTTCAGTGAGCGGGGCTTTAAAATGGCCACGGCGCTACAATCTGATTTGGCCGCGCCACACGCCGCTCCTCGACAATAAACCTGCCACACCTGCCGGCAACAGGTGACACGCCCCTCACCTGACGAGGCGATCCGCAGATGCAACACGAAGGGAAAAAGAACGAATGTACAAATACGATGCAGAAGGAAAAAGGACAAGAACACGAATGCAACACGAAAGGGAAATTTGAATGCCACACGAACGGAAAACGAACGCGTCCGGAGCTTTACAGTCGGCGAAGTAGAAGCCACGAACTTGCCTTCCTGTTTCGTAAAGAGAGATCGAAATAATGAGGCTCGTATTTTACCGCATGGAAAATCCTCACTAGTGAAAAACGTAAAAATAATAAGCCGCGACGTTTCAATTCACTGTACTTTTACATGGGCATAAATGTAATATTCGCCTATCAAAATATTTACACTCCAAGTACATATCACGAGACTAATGATTTTTCCACTCCAAAATCCAACAAATTTCGCTACATCATTTTGCAAATTCCACATCGACTCCGTGCAAACTTTCGCTGCTTTTAACACTGACACGCGGCTAGAAACGAAAATTTCCCCTCAATGCATTTGTAAGTTATTGTGAAACAGAGAATTTCTAACCAAGAAACACTTTATTACGGATACTTATCTGGTTTCAACCTATAATACTTTACACTACCTTACTTATTTCCATTTCATCGATGAATATTAAGTCACTTCTAATAACTTTTTAACCGGCCTGAGCAGAGCACCGACGAACACAGCAAATCTCCCCCGACCGAGCCGATGCCCCTAATAGGCCTATCCCAGAGACATATTTGAAACCGAGCGCACCCGGGGAGAGAACCTCACTAAGAATCGACATGGTATTGACACTTGTATCAATAATGAATAAATTATAAAAAATAAACTTATATAGATAAAAAATAAAACAGATAATAAAAAATAAATTATAAGTAAAATAAAACAGATAATAAAATATAAATAAAATAAAACAGATCTAAACAAAATAATAAACTAAATAAATAAAAAATAGAATATATAAAACATAAGATAAAATAAATAATAAATAATAGAAAAATGTTAAAACGAAATAAATAATAAATTTAAAAATAACAAACTTTTCTTTAAAAAAAAAAAAAAATACAAGCGAATGCATAATCCACCCTCTCGATTAAATTAATTCCGTTTCAGGCGAGTTATTCCGTCTAATTTCGCCCATTTACTTTGATCTCTTAACTGAAACACTCCACGAAAAAAAAACTTCAGCTTCTGTTTGCATTCGAGCGTGTGGGAGAGAGATGATAAACAAGGGAAGCAGGAGGAGAGCGAAGATAAACAAAGGAAGCAGGAGAGAGAGAAAAAAAAAAAAACATATTCACAGTGGATAACACGCAACAGGGCTTAACAAAAAGAGAAAACTCTAGTATCGAGATTAATACTCAAACTGCCTAACACCTTTACGAGAGGAAGAGAGGGGGAGGCAGGGGAGAGAGGAAGAGGTGGGGGAGGGAGGGAGGGAGGGAGAGAGGGGAAGAGAGGGGGAGACAGGGGAGAGGGGAGGAGGTGGGGGAGGGAGGGAGGGAGGGAGAGAGGGGAAGAGAGGGGGAGACAGGGGAGAGGGGAGGAGGTGGGGGAGGGAGGGAGGGGGAGACAGGGGAGAGGGGAGGAGGTGGGGGAGGGAGGGAGGGGAAGGGAGGAAAGAACGAAATGGGGGAAAGAAGAAAAAAGGAAGAAAGGGGGGAGGGAGGGAGAGAAATGAGAGAGTGAGAGTGAGAGTGAGAGTGAGAGTGAGAGTGAGTGAGAGAGAGAGAGAGAGAGGGAGAGAGAGAGAGAGAGAGAGAGAGAGAGAGAGAGAGAGAGAGAGAGAGAGAGAGAGAGAGAGAGAGAGAGAGAGAGAGAATACAGACAGACAGAAACTTCCCAATTCCACAGAGCTCCAACTGCGGAACTGAAACCTTACCACACAGCCGAGACGAGCAGGAAGCAAATCGAGGTGCGGTGAGGGCGCGGGAGTGAGGTAAGAGAGCACGGGAGTGGCGGTGGGTTACAGGATTGGAGTAGAAATACAGAAATAGAATGAGGGTACAGGAGCAGAGTGAAAGTGCACGAGTGGAGTGGAAGTACAGAAGTAGGAGCTGGAGAGCAGAATGGTTGGTGCTGGGGGGGGGGGGGACGAGGGTCAAACAGAACCAGCAAAACAAATTACTCCCATCAGTCACAGACCGCCGCTCTCCTACCATGACGAGAAGGACTGAGACCGCGCGAGGAGCCTTGGGAGAATAATCGGTCCTTCCATCACGACGCGGCGCAAGATAAGGCCAAACGACACGAGCAGAGAGGCCATTTGAGGCAATGAAACGACAGGTAAGCAGCAGGCGATTCCTATATCCGCGATCACTCCTAAACGTGGCTACGGCGCCCGAGGATGCACAAGAGCGTACGAGCAAGCGGTGAGACCTGCATCCCAGCAGAATCACCCGTGCACGTGCATGCAGGATAAGCTTAATTGAAGCAGTTGCACACCCTTGCAGGAAGTTGCTCTCGCCTGTTCTTCCAATTAAATTTATGGCGCGTGAAAGCTTGAAGATAATATGCTCTTTTAAAACGCGAAACGAAGCTATAAAGAGGTGTTTGCATTCCGTTCTCCATTCCCATTCCGGAAAATGATGGTCATAATATCGCCATAACACATACAGCGTCTTGGAGAAAATCTTGAAGTGGAGAAATGTCGATATGTCAACGTCTGTAGACCTCGTCCTTGTTTCGCCTCTTTACTTCTTTCCTTATCGAGACCCCCCCCCCCCCCACACACACACAGCTAAGTTTTAGTCTTTGTGGCCGGCGTCGGATTGCTCCCCACCCCGTCCTTTCTATTTCTCTCTTTCTCTCTTTCTCTTCTCCCCTCTCTCTCTCTCTCTCTCTCTCTCTCTCTCTCTCTCTCTCTCTCTCTCTCTCTCTCTCTCTCTCTCTCTCTCTCTCTCTCTCTCTCTCTCTCTTTCTCTTTCTCTTTCTCTTTCTCTTTCTCTCTCTCTCTCTTTCTCTCTTTCTCTCTCTCTCTCTCTCTTTCTCTCTCTCTCTTATTTTTCTATTTTTCTTTTCCCCTCTCTCGCTCTTTTTCTCTTTTCTTTCCCTTTCTCTCCATCTTCATCTCCCCTTTCTCTCTTTCTCCCGCTTCCTTCACTTTTCCTTGTAACCCCCCCCCCCCCCACTCACCTAACCAAGTGGGCAATTCACCGAGCCGCCAACTGCTCATCTCCGCCCCCCTGGCTCCCAATGGGCGTCAGTTCTTGATATTAGCACCCTTTGCCACGTCCGATACAGTCTTGTTCTCTAAGCCTCTTGTATCGACCCTTTCTCCCGCTTCCTCTCCACCCTCCTCTCTTCCAATTCCTTCCCTCCTACCTATCTTCCAATTCCTCCCCTCCCACCTATCTTCCTATTCCTCTCCTTCTACCTCTTTTCCTCTCCCTTCTCCCCTCCTTCCTCTCTCTCTTTTCCCATTCCTCTCCTCCTCCCTCTTCCCTCTTTTCCCGTTCTCCTCGCCTTGATCCCCCCTTCCCCTTCCTCCCATCCCCCCCCCCCTTATTCCAACACCAGCCAGCTCCAGCTCCCTCTTTAGCTTGCCCCATCACTGACAACCTCCCCTCCCCCCCTCTCTCTCTTTCCCCCACTCCTCTCTTCCTCCCTCTCCCCAGCCCACCCACCCATCTCCCCCCGTCCACCTACCCATCTACCCCGCCCACCCACCATCTCCCCCCGTCCACCTACCCATCTACCCCGCCCACCCACCCATCTCCCACCGTCCACCTACCCATCTACCCCTTTCCCTTACCCCCCCCCCTTCCTCCCCTACAACCACCTACCCAGAGAGGGAGACGAACGGCTGCCTGCGTACACCATCCGTCATCCTGCAACTGAATAATTGAATCTACGGCATACCCACAGCCTCCGCGAGGACCGGTGCCCTATGGAAGCTGTGAATGCCACCTGTGCGAGGGAAAGAGGGAGGGGGGGGCGGAGAGGACGAGAGGGGAGAGAGGAACAGGAAGAAAGAGAAAGAGAGGGAGCGAGGGAGGGAGAGGGAGAGGGAGTAGGCGAAAAAGATAGAGAGGGAGAGGAAGAGAAAGAAAGAAAGAAAAGAGAGAGAGAGAGAGAGAGAGAGAGAGAGAGAGAGAGAGAGAGAGAGAGAGAGAGAGAGAGAGAGAGAGAGAGAGAGAGAGAGAGAGAGAGAGAGAGAGAGAGAGAGTGAGAGTGAGAGTGAGAGTGAGAGTGAGAGTGAGAGTGAGAGTGAGAGTGAGAGTGAGAGAGAGAGAGAGAGAGAGAGAGAGAGAGAGAGAGAGAGAGAATTCTACCTACACGTCTACGCTTGTGTATGAATGTCCCTGAATGGATGGCGTACGGGGGCAGAGGGAATCCATCAAATTCTTACCAAGAGAGGGGACCGCGGGATTAAAATCGGCGACAAAACACAATTCACCGCAAGACCAACATTGACTCAATCTTCAAATTCTTTCCATAAAAGTGCCACAGCCAAGGCTTCCACTAACACTCCCGCTATCATATATATTTATTTATATTTATTATCATATCATTATATATTACATGATGAGAAATGGGATAGAGAGGGGAAGGGGGGGGAGGGCCAATAGAGGAGGGAAGGGAAGGACAGAGGGAAGAGAGAGATAAGGAGAGAGAGAGAGAGAGAGAGAGAGAGAGAGAGAGAGAGAGAGAGAGAGAGAGAGAGAGAGAGAGAGAGAGAGAGAGAGAGAGAGAGAGAGAGAGAGAGTTCAAATTCAAATTCAAATTCAAACACTTTATTCCACTAATTACAATGGGTATTACATTTATAGATATGTTGTTTACATTATGTAATAGGATGTTATATACATAGATATTGTACAGTGCTTGTTTAACAAGATTAGATAGAACATTAATATCCCAGATAACTGAAATTTCGTACTTGGCTAGATGTTCACACGCCTGATGTCATTGATATTTCAGTAGATGTTCTTTCACTTTTGTTTTAAATGTTTTTTGGTTGGAGATATTTCTAATATTTTCTGGTAGTTGGTTCCAGATCACCAGTCCTCGGATTTGCATATTTCTTGCCCCGGTTTCTGTATTCGATCTTTTGATATATAAGGAGTTATTTTGCCGTGTAAGGACACCTGTTATGTTACCTGTTGTTTGTATAGGTAATAGCCAATTTGGGTAATTTCCTTGTATTATTTTATGGATCAGAATACACGTGTCATATTTGTGTTTCTGTTGTACTTTTAGCCATTTTAGTTTGTTTATATGTGGTGTGATGTGGTCATATTTATTTAAATTTCCCAGTGCTACTCTTGCCGCGAAGTTCTGTAGTTTCTGTGTCCTTTGTATTTGTGTTTTGTTTGTGGAGCCCCAGATGTTAAGACAGTAGTTAAGGATACTAAGTGCTAGTGCTAGAGAGAGAGAGAGAGAGAGAGAGAGAGAGAGAGAGAGAGAGAGAGAGAGAGAGAGAGAGAGAGAGAGAGAGAGAGAGAGAGAGAGAGAGAGAGAGAAAGAGAAAGAGAAAGAGAAAGAGAAAGAGAAAGAGAAAGAGAAAGAGAAAGAGAATGAGAGAGAATGAGAGAGAATGAGAGAGAATGAGAGAGAGAGAGAATGAGAGAGAATGACAGACAGACAGAGAAAGAGAAAGAATCAAATAAAAGAGAAAAAGAGATAAAGAAGAGTGACAAAAATGAAAAATATATTTATAAACAACCACCTAACTCACCACTTCTCTTAATACCATTTATAAAACACAAACACGCCAACAAATTGTTTAAATCCAATCAGAATTTATGCAAAACAATTAGCTTAAATTTACATTAGTCCATGCGAAACAAGGCCATTAACGAAAACGAATGCACGCATACTGTGCTTGCTCCGGAATGCTTGCGAGTTGCGAGGCAGGACGTGGATGACGACAAAAAAAAAAAAAAAAAAGATGAAAAAAAGATAAAAAAAAATATATGTGTGTGTGTGTGTGTGTGTGTGTGTGTGTGTGTGTGTGTATGTGTGTGTGTGTGTGTGTGTGTGTGTGTGTGTGTGTGTGTAAATAAACAATAAACTTTTGTGGTAGATAAAAGATTTTTGGTGTCAGGATAATGGATTATTGGTAGGAAAACAAAAGGATTTTTGGTGCTGTAGTAAAGGGTTTTAGGATTAAGTTATTTTAGTACCAGGGTAAACGATTATTGGTGAGAAGACAGAGGGATTCTGGTTTCAGGATAAAAGTTCTTTTGTGCCAGGATGAAAGTTTTTTTTTTTTTTTTTTTTGCCAGGATAAAAGTTTTTTTGTGCCAGGATTTAAAAAAAAAAATGTGCCAGAATAAAAAAAATCGTCAGGATATTTTCCTGTAGAAGGATAAAAAACAAAAATTGTGTAACATGATAGAACACCATTTGTAGGAAAATTGGCACTGGTGCCAGGTAAAGGATTTTTGATGACAGGATAAAAAAGTTTCTAGCGCCTGCAGAAAGTACCTTAGTGAGAAGTAAAAACTATCTTTAAACTGGAAAAAAGTAATTTTGGTACTGAAATGAAGCAGTTTCGGTGCGAGGATAAAGTGCCAATGCCAGGATACAGAACAAGGTTGCTCTGGCACCTGGAGAAAAGACGCTCCTCATACTACTAGGAATATGGGAAAATACCTTTTGGTACCGACTTAGAACGGTAAAATTTGACGCCAAGATATGATACCACGAGAGTAGCCTAAGTAACACTGTCAGGGTATCTGTCTGATATAATCTGTAATAATAACAGTAACATAATTATCTTCTAACATGATAATTACTTTGCGTTCAACAAGCACACCGTCACAACACGAATTAACAACAGACTTATTACCCTATACTTGAATATCTAATATTCCTATCAATAAAAAAAAAAAAAATCCACTACAAGAAATAACACAACAACAATAGTTAAAGGAAAAAGAAAGAAAGAAAGATATATACAACTCACAATACAGACACAACGAAACACTGCGCTGTATAAAAACGACATTATCATCGCTGTCTAAAAATAAGATGTTGACAACGCTGCTGTAATGCGCGGAAAGGAGAACATGGGAGAGAAAAGGGAAAAGAAAGAGAGTGCGAGAGAGAGAGAGAGAGAGAGAGAGAGAGAGAGAGAGAGAGAGAGAGAGAGAGAGAGAGAGAGAGAGAGAGAGAGAGAGAGAGAGAGAGATAGAATGAAAAAAAAGAAAAAGAAAGAAAAGGAAAGAAAGAAAGAAAAGAGACAGACAGACCAGAGACAGAGAGAAAAATACATCAAGAAAAAGAACACAAAAATAAAAACTAAATCAAAAGAATAAGACGACAGCGTGAAGAAAAAAGAAAAACAAAAAAACGACAGAAAATCCCCCTCAGAATAAAAGCAAAGAAAAAAGCTCCACAGCAAGATAAGAAAGCCACACCATGCGTTGCAAAGACAAGAAATATCACACTTACGTTACGTGAATAAGAGCAAAAAAGCTTTCACCGTGACTTGCAAAAGCGCGACTTCATGCACTTGGCGAGGGGGGAAGGGGGGGAGAGTCCAAATAACGAAAGAAAGATATAAAACAAACAAAGGAATTTATTATTTCTACATAAACCATGTATGTTTATACGTATGTATGTATGCATGCACACATACATACACATAACGAACGTATGCATACTGGCATACATGTTCGCATACACAGGTATGCATGTATGCATATCAATGTATATTTGCACAGACATACATATAAATATGCATATGTATGCATGCACACAAAATTAACATAGAGAGAGGGGAGGGCGAGAATGAACGTCATTTAACTTGAGTGACGCTCGAGATTGATGCCTTGTATCACGCTTTCCACCCAGGTGACGTGTGGCGTTTCTCACAACGAGAGGATGAGGAGGGGGAGGGAGGGGGGGAGAAGGAGGAGGAGGAGGGGGAGGGGGAGGGGGAGGAGGAGGAGGTGGAGGAGGAGGAGGAGGAGGAGGAGGTGGAGGAGGAGGAGGGGGAGGGGGAGGGGGAGGAGGAGGAGGAGGAGGAGGAGGAGGAGGAGGGGGAGGGGGAGGAGGAGGAGGAGGAGGAGGAGGAGGAGGAGGAGGAGGAGGAGGAGGAGGAGGAGGAGGAGGAGGGGGAGGGGGAGGGGGAGGGGGAGGAGGAGGGGGAGTGGGAGGGGGAGGAGGAGGAGGAGGGAAGAGGGAGGAGGAGGGGGAGGAGGAGGTGGAGGGAAGAGGGAGGAATAGGGAAGGGGGAGGAGGGAAGGGGGAGGAGGAGGGGGAGGAGGGGAGGAGGGAGGGGGGAGGGGAGGAGGGGAGGGGGAGGGGGAGAAGGAGGAGGGGGAGGGGGAGGAGAAGGAAACCATGAGGAGGAGGGGAAGGACGAGGAGGACGCCACAGCAACAATAATGGCAAATAAAGAGGCAGCCCAAAAGTATGACACTCGCCGAGTAAATGAACAACAATTCGTTGAAGGTCATATCAATCGGGGAGATTTTCGCTCGTCACGTGAGCCGGTCTCCGCGAGAGGCTGGGTGCATCCACGTTCACGCTTAATAATCCACGTCTATCCACAACGGGGCAGGTTTGGGGACAGGGGGTTTACGTGAATTCGGTAAGGGATGGATGCCAAATATTTGGGTGGGTGGGTGGGTGGGTGTGTGTGTGTGTGTGTGTGTGTGTGTGTGTGTGTGTGTGTGTGTGTGTGTGTGGGTGGGTGGGTGGGTGGGTGGGTGGGTGGGTGGGTGGGTGGGTGGGTGTGTGTGTGTGTGTGTGTGTGTGTGAGTGTGTGTGTGTGTGTGTGTGGTGTGTGTGCGTGCGTGCGTGCGTGCGTGCGTGTGTGTGCGTGCGTGCGTGCGTGCGTGCGTGTGTGTGAGAGAGAGAGAGAGAGAGAGAGAGGAGAGAGAGAGAGAGAGGAGAGAGAGAGAGAGAGAGAGAGAGAGAGAGAGAGAGAGAGAGAGAGAGAGAGAGATACATACATACATACATACATACATACATGCATACATACAGCGCTGCCAATGTCTTTTTCTATTCATCCCATCCCATCAAAACCTCATGGATAATCTTTGTTTCTCTTCCACATGACCGCATTGCTTGCTTGACCATTTGTCTTGTTTGCTTGCCTCATGACGGTAGACGGACAACAACGCACACAAGGTATTTCAGAAGGGAAGAGGGAGAGAAACGAGAATAGGTGGGGAGGGAGAGGCGCAAGGAGGAGGAGGAGGGGGCAGGGGAGGAGGGAGAGGGGGAGGGGGGGGAGGGAGGGAGGGAGAGGGAGAGGGAGAGTGAGAGGGAGAGGGGGAGGGAGGGAGGGAGAGGGAGAGTGAGAGAGGGAGAGGGGGAGGGAGAGGGGGAGGGGGGAAGGGGAGGGAGAGGGGGAGGGAGAGGGGGAGGGAGAGGGGGAGGGAGAGAGGGAGGGAGAGAGGGAGGGAAAAGGGAGGGCGAGGGGGGATGAGGAGGGAGAGAAGGAGGGAGAGGGGGAGGTACAGGAGGAGATAGATGGGGAGGGAGCGAAGGAAGAGGAGGGGAGGAGGAAAAAGGGAGAGAAGATGAGAGAGAGAGAGGAGAAATAATAGAGGGGGAGGGAGGGGAGAAGGGAGCGTAAAAGGGAGAGGGGGTGGGAGATGAGTAGGGAAAGGGAAGAGGGAGAGGGGAGGAAGGGGACGAGGAAGGAGAAAGATAAGGGAAAGGGCGAGGAACGGAGGGGGAAATGGAGGGGAAAGTGGAAGGAGAAAGAAGGGAATGAAAGGGGGAGAGAATGAGAAAAACAGAGAGAAAGTGCAAAGAAAGCTAAAGAGAAAGGACGAGAAGAAAGGGAAGGAGGAGATAGAATCACGCATTAGTCTTAACGAGAAAGCCAGACAGCTGTTCCTTCCTACACACCTTAATATGATTGCGTCATCGACACGAGACAGTGTTGGGCGGCGGGAGACGGCGGGGGACGGGGAAGCAGGAATCCCCTATTTCCTTTTCCCAGGTAGATACAGCCCCTCCGCCCCTCAAGAGTACTCAAGAACCCACTGAAACCCAAAAGGAACCCACTGGAACCTAAAGAACTTAGGAAAATTTTTTCCATATAAAAAAACTTTTATCTTTTTAAAGGACCAAAAAAAGAATAATCCAAAATTAAATTTTTAAAGGGGAAAAAAAAAAACCGGGGGAAAAAAATTTTAAAAAAACCCGAAATAATGATAAAAGGGACCTAAAGGGGGGAATAAAAAAAAATTAAAAATGAACCCTAAAAGAAGGAACCCCAAACCCTAAAGGAAACCAAAAGGAAAAGGAAACAAAGGAACCCAAAACCCCCAAAAAACCTTTTAAAAAAAAGACGAAAGAAACAACACCAAACCAAAATGAACCAAAAGAACCTAAAAGGGAAAATCAAAAGAACCCTTTTGGAAACCCGGAACCTCCTTTTCAAGCCCCCCCCCCGGCTTAACCCGGAAACGGGGAAACCCGGGCCCCCCCCCCGGGAAACCCCCTATTAATATGCATTGCCGAAGTCGCCCCCCGGGGGAAGGGGGGGGAAATGGGGGGAAAGGGAGGGAAGGCTAAAGGGGGGGAGGGGGTGGGAGGGAGGGGGGGGGATGGGGGGGGGAGGGGGGAGGGAGGGAGGGGAGGGAGGGGGGGAGGGGGGGGAGGGAGGAGATGGTAAAAGATACAGAGATAGAGACAAATATAGAAATAAAGGGCAGTTTTAGAGATTTAGGGCAGAGGGGGACAGACATTGAGGACAAAAATATTGAGGTAGGACAAAATAGAGACAAAAAGACAAAGAGAGAGAGAGAGAGGCTATACAGCCCTCCGCCTCCCCCCTCCCTCCCCCCACAGCGCCCGCCTTTTGGGTTTCAAACGCCCCCCACCCACGGGACGCCACGGCTCGGGGGATCGCCCGCCCGAGCGCCCTCTATTCCTCCATTCTTATTCACGACGGGCGCGCGCGATCATTCACAAACGGCGCGTCCATTCATGCATAATGCGAGGCCCTCTTCGGCGCGGACGACTCAGGGGGGAGGGGAGGGGGGGGGGTGCGTGTTCGAGAGTCGGAAAGGGACGCTTGCGAATGAACAGGGCGGATGTATGTGAGGCTGGGATTGGGCGGGGATTCTGGGGAGGGAGGGAGGGGAGGGGGGGGAGGGAGGGAAAAGAGAATGAGAGAGAGAGAGATGAGAGAGAGAGGAGGAGAGAGGAGAGAATGAGAGAGGAGAGATGACTGAGAACTTGGGGGACGAGAGTAGAGAGAGAGAGAGAGCGAGAGAATGAATGAGAAAGAAAAAAACAGACGGGGATACGCCGAGAAAGGAGAAAAAAAAATAATGAAAAGAGAAAGCAAACCGCGTGAGAGTATGAATGCAAATAAGAGTGCTGCGCAGGTCGGCAAGGTACATGAGTCACCCTATTATACCCCGGTCAGTGCTCTTGCTCTCTCACAATCACATTCACTCGCTCGCTTGTTCACTCACTTTGTCACTCACTCACTCGCTCGCTCACTCACTCACTCTTTCACTCTCTCGCTCGCTCACTCACTCACTCTTTCACTCTCACGCTCACTCATTCACTATCTTATTTTTCACTTATTCACTCACTATCTCACCCATTCACTCACTCACTCACTCACTCACTCACTAACTCACTAACTCACTCACTAACTCACTTGCCTACTGATACTCACCCACTTACCACTCACACCCTTCCTTAGACACTATTTATAACCGGACCTAAAACACCTTCACATCAGCACTTACACCCCCCCCCCCCGGGCCCATCACTTAAGCCCTGGTTACACAATAAACAAAAGCAAACAAAAAGTTCCCATTTTAAATCGAAAACCAACCGGGGAAGGAAAAGAGAAAAAATGGGGGGGCCCCGGGGGGGGAGGGGGGGGGGGGAAAAGTTTGACCCAATTTCTCCGGTGGGAAAAGCATTCTTATTTTCCGTCAGGTCGGGGTGGAAACATTTTCGGGGGGGTTTTAATCTGTCTAACGGGGGGGAAATTTACTTTTTTTTTCTTTTTTTTGGTTGTATTAGGGGCTAATTTTTGTTTTATTTAATTTACTTATTTTTCTAAAAATAAATTTTAAATATAAAATAATTTTTGGGGATATTATTAACTAAATTCTTGGTTTTAGGGGAAAAAAAAAAAAAAAAAAAAAAGGAAACAAGCGGTTAAAAATAAAAAAGGGAAAAAGGGGGTCAATTGGAACCTTGTGGGGGGGGTTTAAAGGGGGGGAAGGGAACAATTTTTTTTAGGGGGGGGGGGGGGGGGGGGTTGGGGAGGGAAGGGGAGGGGGAAGGGGGGAAGTGGGGGGGTTTTTTTTTTTTTTTTGTTTGGCCCTTTTTTTTTTTAGGCGGGTGAGGGGTTTAGGAGGGGGTTTTTTGGGAGGGGGGAGAGGGGGAGGGGGGGGGTGAGAAGGGGAGGGGAGGAGCCCGAAGGAGGGGGGTCGTTGGAGAAGAGAGAGGGGGGAAAAGGGGTGGAAGTGGGTTGGGGAGGGAGGAGGGGGGGGAAAGGGTTGGGAAAGGAGGAAGGGAAAGGGGGGGGAGAGGGAGAGGAGGGGAGAGAGGAGGAGGATGAGGAGAAAGGAGAGAGGAGAGAGGAGAGAGAGAGAGAGATCGACCGAGAGAGAGGTGAGAGGGGAGGAGAGCAAAACGATAGAGATTTTTGAACGTGTGGGGGGCGTTGTTATAAATTTTGGTGGGGGAAAGACCTCATGACCCCAAAAAAAACACATTTACCCGTGCCCAAATTTTCCCCCCCCCCCCCTCCCTGGCACCAGCATCTCCCGCGGCGGCGCCACCGTGAGAGAGGAGGGCGCCATCCTTCGCAGTGGTGCCAGTGAGGAATCGACACCCATCGGCAGTGTGCTAATTTTTCATAGTTACGCCAAAACGCCACTATGATTTTTTTTTTTCGGGGCAGAAACCCCCCCCCAAACCCTCCATTCTTTTTTTCCCCGCCCGATGACCCATTTCCCGAAAAACCCCCATTTCCCCAATCTCCTACCCATTCCCCGACCCCATACCAATTAACCCCCTCCCTACCCCAAACCCCGTCGACATTCCAATCCCTATTTCTCCAACTCTAGCAAAATTCCCCCCCCACCCCCCCCCCCCCTTGCCCAAATTCCCGGCCTCCCCCCTTTAGGGAAAAAAAAATTTGAGGGGGTTCCGGCCCCGGCCCCCTCCCCAAAAGGTGTGATACAAAAAGCGGACGAATCTTTTGGGAAATTTCCGCCCCCCGTTCTCCGCCGACGTTCTCGTTCTCAGGCAACCGTCGCGGTCTCTGGGTTGTCTTGCCTACCCTGGGTTTCTTAGGGTTTTTCGGGTCCCTTTAGCTTATTCGTGTTTGTTAGGGGTTTCTTTTTTTGGTTCCCCCAAGTTCAAATTCATGTTTTAAACTCGGAACCCCAAAAGGGCACAGAAACGGGCGTGTGGGGCGTCTTCATTGCGAGAAGGAAGTGGACCCCCCCCTCCTCCTCTCGCCAAGTCGGCTGGGCGCTGCCTCGTGTCGATGACGCAATCCCACTGAGGCGTGGAAGAAGAAACAGTTGCCTGGCTCGTCATCTGTGTCACCCGCTTCGGAGGTGCGGCGCCGAGTGCTTACGTAAACGGGGGCGTAGTATGTGTACAGTTTAGAGGACGAATGAATCTACGGCGAGCTGATGTTCCATCCCAGGCGTCGACTGTGAACGCGTAGGATAAGAAGGAGAAAGACTAAAGGGAAAATAAGAGAGAAAACAAGGAACAGAAATCTTACCAGGGGCGCAGAACACACCGCCATCTCTTACCTGGAAAGGAGAGAGAAAAACAATGTTAGTTACATCTTCGTCTCACGTAGGCACTAAGGAGAGGGGGGAAGGAAGGGCGAGGAGAGGAAAGGATGGAAACTAAATTGACTCGCCTCCATACAAAAACACTTTAAAATGTTTCGGAAAAAATATAGCGAGCTCATAGTCAAGTCCCCGCCGTAAGAGAATAGACGGCGAGGAAAAAAGAATAAAGAAATTATAAAGCAAAAATAAAAGTACTTTCTATTCCTTAATTCCCCTTCAACGAAAAGACGATTACAAGAAAACACGAAGGAGGAGGAAGAGCCTAATGATAATGAAGAAGAAGGAGAAGAAAAACATTTATATCTATATACACATATATATAGATATATATATATATATATATATATATATATATATATATATATATATACACACACACACACACTGAGCAAAGCCCATTACAAATAAGAGAAAATAACAAGAAGAGAGAATAAGAAAAAAAGACAAAGGACGAAGAAGATGATAATAATGATGAAGACGAAGAAGAAACAAACACGAACGAGGCAAAACGATTTTCCTCGAGCCGCGCGAAGGGAAAGAGACCCGATTTAAATGCAGTCATATCTTATCTTCTAATTCTTCCTCTTATCTTCTTATTCCTTCTCTTATCTTCTCCTCTTCATTCTTTCCTAACCATTTTATACAGCTGCATCAACAGATTCCGATAAAAAAACATACCTCAGCGGAACGTGAAGGTAAATCTTTCTCCAATAATAAAGAAAAAAATATGAACGTCAAGGTTTCTCGAAATCCTCTTTTTTTCGGAATAAAAAAATCAACTGAATGAAAAAAAAAAAGAATAATCCTACCAAATATATCCAAAACGATTTCGCTCATATCCAAAACTAAAAACCCCGTGAGGACAAATCATAGAGATAGAGATAGATAGATAGATAAAGAGAGAGAGAGATAGATAGAGAAAGATGGAATGGTTTCCACACCAGAAAGGCTTTTAAAAATCATCATACAATAAACATTATAAATAAATAAATATATATATACACATTATATATATATATATATATATATATATATATATTATATATATATATATATATATATATATATATATATATTATTATATTATATTAATTTATATATATATATATATACATGAAGGATAAATCAAAGGACAAGATGCTGAGGCCAAGACGGGATGGTAATTTGCATTGCATTTAAGCTGATTTAACCTTTATTTCGCAAGTCTCCGGGATTAATGCAATTTTCGAGGATGCAGCAAGTGGCTTGTCGCAGTACCTACGGGCCCAGTAAATATTTACTGAATTCGAAAAAAATCATACCACGCTTTTAGGGAAAATGCGGGTAGTGATGGGAGGGGAGCAGGGGGGGAAGGGGGAGGGGTAGGGGGAGGAGGGGCTGTGGGAGGAGCGGGAGGAGGGAGGGAGGGAGGATGGGGGAGGGGAGGGAAAGGGAAAAGGAGGGAAGGGGAGGGGAGGGGAAAAAAGGGGGGAGGGTGGTAGGAGGGGGGGGGAGGAGAGAGAGGAAGAAAAGGGGAGGGAGGAAGAGAGAGAGAGAGATGCGAGGGAGAGGGGAGAGAATTTTTTGGGAGACGAGAGGGGAAAAAGAAGGGGGAGAAAAAGGGGAAGGGGAGGGGTGAGGGTAAGGGAGGGAGGGGCGGGGAGGATTTGGGAAGGGAAAGGGGGGAGAGCGAGGGGGACGAGGGGGAGAATTGAGAAGGGCGGGGTGAGAGGGAGGGGGGGGAGAAGCAGGGGCGAGGAAATTTAGGGGGGGGGAAAAAGAGAGGGGGGAGGGGGCGGGGGGGGATAGGTTCAGGAGGAGAGGGGAAGAGGAGAGAGGGGGGAGGGCGGAGAGAATGGAGGGAAAAGGGAGAGGGGATGAAGGGGAGAGGGGCTGGGTGGGGAGAAGATGAGAGAGAATGAAGGGGGAGAGAAGAGGAGAGAGGAAGGGAGGGGGGGAGGAGAAGGGGGAGAGATTTTACGATGGAGGGGAGAGAAAAGAGAGAGAGAAAAACCGGAGGTTGAAGGAAAAGAGAGAGAGAGAGAAAGAGAAGAGAAAGAGAAGAGGAAGAGAAGAGGAGGAAAAGACAAGGAGAGAGAGGGAGAAAAGACCCAAGACAGAACTAGGGGATTTACAACTACTCTTAACACGAGACCCCCACCAAACCAAAAACACGACACAAAAAAAGGGGTTTCACAAAAGACAAAAACCCGCCTCGGAAGTCCTGGTGGCTCCTTTCGAAAGGGGGGGTTTAAAGGGACATTTAAAACCCCATATGGACAAAGTTGTAGCAATCGAAGGCTGCATTTACGTGGGACGCTGTGGCAAGGACGGCCCCCGAGGTAGTCGCTTTGCGGGAGTCGCGGCCCCCTTTCCCCCTTTTCCCCCTTTCCCCACTCCCTTCCCCCCACTCCTCCCTCCCCCTTTTTCCCCCCTCTTCCTCCCCTCCTCCCCATCCTCTCCCTCTCCCTCTCCCTCTCCCTTCCACCTCCCCATCCCTCTCCTTCCCCTCCCTCCCCCTTCCCCCCTCCCCATCCCTCTCCCTTCCCCTCCTCTCTTCCCTTCACCTCCCCATCCCTCTCCCTCTCTTTCCCTTTCTCCCTCTCCCTCTCCCTCTCCCTTCCACCCTCCCCATCCCTCTCCCTTCCCCTCCCTCCCCATCCCTCTCCCTTCCCCTCCCTCCCCATCCCTCTCCCTTCCCCTCCCTTCCCATCCCTCTCCCTCTCTCTCCCTCTCCCAACCTGCGAAACTCCTTCCGGCCGGGACTTATACACCGATCAGCAAATCCTTCGCTGATAATTGATAGTTAGTGTAATTAGTCTTCCATTAATTGCACGGCCTCGTAATCCAGCTC
>NC_061850.1:1600392-1605392 GCF_019202785.1 Penaeus chinensis | reverse complement strand
CTCCCATTCCTCTCCCCCTTCACTCTCCCTCTCCATCTCCCTCTCACTTCCCCTACCTCCCCTCTTCCTCCCTCTCTCTCCTGGGTGTATATTGTAAACATTTTAATGGGAATGAAACAAATTTTACCCAAAATAATTTTACAAGTTCTTTATGGCCGGATGCCCTACCTGACGCCAACCATCTTTTTGCACCTTAGGACTGGCACTGCCTTGGGCTGGCTTGCCCACCCAGTGGCTAGGTTAATGTTTCACCATCAATAATTCCAAAAAAATACATAAGACTCTATTCAATAAATCGTACATCAACTTTTAAATCTCCTACATCATAAAAAACAACTATAAAATAAATAAATGGAAAATTAAATGATGTGTATCACGCCAGTGCAAGATATAGGCCCGTCTCAAGTAATGTCTGAGAGGCTGGTTGGCAGGGCCGCCCTCGCCTGATTGGATGTCTTTCCTAATCAACCGCGGTCCACTGGAGATTCGAATGCACGCGTTGATGCATACATCAGCGGTATTTGCATAAACATACACATACATATACACTATAAATGCAGATATACACACATGCACATTCAATCACACATTTTGTCTGTCTGTCTGTCTGTCTGTCTGTCTGTCTGTCTGTCTGTCTGTCTGTCTGTCTGTCTGTCTGTCTGTCTCACAAACACACACACACACACACACACACACACACACACACACACACACACACACACACACACACACACACACACACACACACACACGAACATATATATATATATATATATATATATATATATATATATATGCAAAAATTACTTTCTTTCGCCTCCCCCTCCCTATTCTCCCTTCTCCCTCCCAGTCCATCCCCACTGCAACCCCCGCCGTCCCCCCTTCCCACACCCCCAACTCCTGCCTTCCCTTACTATCATGAGAGAAGATAAACAGCTTGAAATAAATTCGCAGAAAGGACGACCGGCATTATCTTTAATGTTTGCTCGGGAATGTCAAGCAGAGCGATGCAAACCCTCCCCCCCCCCCCCTCCTTTCTTCCCTCTCTCCCTCTCTCCCTCCGTTCTCTCTCTCTTCTACCCTCGCTCCCATCGCAACTCCCTTCTCTACACCTCTCCCTCTCTTTAAACTTACTTTCTTTCTTACTTACTTACTCCTTCCATCCCTCCCTCCATTCTCTTACCCACCCTCCCACCTACCTCTCCCTCTCTCTTCCTCTCCTCCAATCCCCCACCTCCCCCTCTCTCGCTCCCTTCCTCTCCTCCTCCTTCCCCTCACTCACATCCGTCGCTTTGTGAATTATAGACTGACTGGACAACAAAACATTAGAGCAATGCACGCCGACGGAAGGAAAGGGATGAATTGCAATAAAGTTTGAGCTCCACCGTCCGTCAGGCTAAATGAGGACGAGGAGAGGGACGGAGAGGGCCTGGGAGAAGGAAGGGAGAGGGTGGGAGAGGGACGGAGAGGGCCTGGGAGAAGGAAGGGAGAGGGTGGGAGAGGGACTGGGAGAAGGAAGAGAGAGGGTGGGAGAGGGATGGGAGAGGGACGGAGAGGGACTGGGAGAAGGAAGGGAGAGGGTGGGAGAGGGACGGAAAGACGGACGGATATAGGGATGGGAGAGGAATGGGAGAGGGACGTAGAGAGAGACGGAGGTAAGGATGGGAGAGGGAGAACGAGAAAGAGAAATAGAGAAAAAAAAAGAGAGAGAGAGAGAGAGAGAGAGAGAGAGAGAGAGAGAGAGAGAGAGAGAGAGAGAGAGAGAGAGAGAGAGAGAGAGAGAGAGAGAGCGAGAGAGAGAGAGACGCCCGATATAAGCGCTCCGCCAGATAAAAACCGCCTTCAACCACATCTTCTTTAAGGTCAGGCACATACCGAAGACCTGTCAGCCTCACGCACCAGCCTTATCTTGGCGCACTTAATACCCTGTCTTGTCCGTCCTGGTTCCCCTTGGTTCCTCTCGGGTCGTCTCGGGTCGTCTCGGGTCGTCTCGGTTCCTCTCAGATCCTCTTGATTCATCTTAGTTTCTTTTTCTCCCTCCTGGTTCCTCTTTGTCCCTCCTGGTTCCTCTTGGTTCCTCCTGGTTCCCTCTGGTTCCTCCTAGTTCCCTCTGGTTCCTCCTGGTTCCTCTTTGTCCCTCCTGGTTCCTCTTGGTTCCTCCTGGTTCCCTCTGGTTCCTCCTGGTTCCCTCTGGTTCCTCCTCGTCCCTCCTTAGTCCTTCCTGATTCTGTCTGGGTCTTTTCTGGCGAGAGTACTGATAGATCCACAGCAACGACAATAACAACAAAAACATTACCAACGACAGCAGCAGCAGCAGCAGCAACAACAACAAAATTGCAATTCCAATAACAACACCAGCAACACAAACAATAACAGTTGCACTAACAACAAAAACGAACAAACAAACAACAGCAAGCGACCCCGCTCCCCAGCGCAGGGGGCGCGAGTCGACCCAGTGACGTCAGAGCTCGCAACAGAGCACCCCAGCCACTTTAAAACACAGCAAAACCCAAATATAATAATAATAATAATAATAATAATAATAATAATAACAATAATAATAATAATAATAATAATAATAGTAATAGTAATAATAACAATAACAAAAAAATAACACAAAAATAACACAAAATTATAACAATAATGACAATAATGATAATAATAATAATTATGATAAAAAGCATAAAAAACATACAAATCAAACCGCATGCCATTTCGTGTACACGACGAAAGGAAAATGGAAATGAAGCGAAAGGAACAAGGAAATGAAAAAAAGGAAAAATGATATGAAAAAAAGAAAAAGGAAATTAATAAAAAGGAAAGAGGAAAGGAAACGAAAGGAAACTGGAAAGGAAACGAAAGGAGAATGGAAAGCAAACGAAAAGAAAAAGGAAATTAACAAAAGGAAAAAAGGAAATGAAAAAAAAAGGAAAAAGGAAATGAAAAAAGGAAAAAGCGCGAAACGGGAATCGAAACCTGGAGTTTGGCGAAAGCGATGATGGCGCGAAAGTTAATGGAGATTTGCATAATGGACTTTCGGCAAAACTCAAAATTGAAAGGGTGTGAAATGAAGCAATAATAATAATAATAATAATAATAATAAGTATTAATAATAGTACAACAATAGTAATAGTAAAAAAAAAAATAATAATAATAACAATACAATACTAGTAATTACAATCATGAAAAACAATAACAATAATAACTACAATAACATAGAGTAATAATAATAATAACAATAATAATAACTATAATAACTAAAATAAAAAAAATAATAGTAATAATAATAATAACAAAAATAAAACTGCTTAAAAAAAAAAAATCAGAATATAACACGAAAAAAACAACAACAATACCAAGCCAAGAAAGACGTAAGACCCAAAGCAAAGAAAAAAAAGAAATAAAAGAGAAAAGCTACACAAAGGAGAAGACGATAAAAAACAACAACAACAACAACAACAAAAACAACAACAACGCTTGCGAGGCCCAACGTCACGTCAACAAAAGCAGTAGAAAAAAAAAAAAAACCGAGAATGACGTAAGATAAATAAATAAAATAATAATAATAATAATAATAATCAATAGGAAAAATGTAGTTGATAATAGTTGATTATGTGGATGATAAATAGAACAATTAACGAAGAATTGTTTAATAACAAATAAAGACTGAATGAACAAAAAAATGGGATTATGATAAAAAAAGGAAAAAAAGAAAAGGGAAAGAAAGAAGAAAAAAAAATATATATTCACATATGCATATACATACATACACTCACTCACTCACTCACTCACACACACACACACACACACACACACAACACACACACACACATATATACATATAAATATATATATATATATATATATATATATATATATATATATATATATATATGTATGTATGTATGTATACATATATAAATAGATAAATAGCTGAGGAAAAAAAAAAAAAAAAAAAAAACCTAGACAGAAAGAAAGAAAGGAAAACGAACAAACCGACGCATGAATGAGTGAATGGGGGAAGAGAGAGAGAGAGTGAGAGCAAGAATAAAGGAAAGAAAGAAAGAAACAGAAAATCGATGTCGCAGGACAAGACCGGCGGCCTCATAATGACCAGGGCAGCGTGAATCGGTCGGAAAAAGCGAGAACAGGATGCCAGGTATGAGGGGACAGGGTGGGAATCATGAGGCGACATGGTGGGAATCATGAGGCGACATGGTGGGAATCATGAGGCGACATGGTGGGAATCATGAGGCGACATGGTGGGAATCATGAGGCGACATGGTGGGAATCATGAGGCGACATGGTGGGAATCATGAGGCGACATGGTGGGAATCATGAGGCGACATGGTGGGAATCATGAGGCGACATGGTGGGAATCATGAGGCGACATGGCGGGAATCATGAGGCGACATGGCGGGAATCATGATGGGGAGATGATGGGGACTCATGTGTGATAGAATGGGAATCATAGAGAGACACCGGGAATCATGAAATGGCAGAATGGGAATTAAGGAGGGACACAGGGAATTATGAGGGGACGATGGGAATCATGGCTGAGCAGGACAGGAATCATGGGGTGACACTGGGAATTATGAGGTGAGAAAATAGGAATCACGGGAGTACAGGACGGGAATATCGAGGGTAGAAAACTATGAGGGGTTCATGAGGTACTGTCGCTGTGGTCTAATATTACGAGGCAAAACAAAGAGAGCTGTGAGAGTAATAGAGGGTACTTATGAGGGCGGTAATGGCTGGAAATCAGTGTACACATCTTGAATTATGAGGATACAGTGGGGTGTATTAAAGCACAAGGTATTATTGAGGGTCCCGTGAGGTAAATATGAGGGAAATAAGTGAAAAAGAGAAGGAATTTGGGTAAGGATCATGAAAAGGAAAGAAGGGAGGCTTTTATGTAAGTGCAGTGGAGGAGTAATGAGGGAAAGCGATATCAAGAGTGGGAAAAAATAGCGAGTGGGAGACAATCAGTGGCTGGCACA
>NC_061850.1:1587892-1595392 GCF_019202785.1 Penaeus chinensis | reverse complement strand
ATATGTGTGTATAAGTATATATGCATATATATATGCATATATATACATATATATATATATATATATATATATACACACACACACCTACACATACATATACATATACACAAATGCACAAACAAACACACACTTCACTTATTTGTCTTTATTAATCTTCCCGCAAAATTGACCCGCCTAAGGCCTCCAACCGCATAAGTTTTAAGACCGTTTCTCCATAACAGACGAGAGCAAAAAACTTCTATTTGCTTTAGGCCATTATGTACATTATTTCTATTAATAGTTCTATCTAGAAATATCCATCTATTTATCATTCTACTGTTATCGTTATTATCTCTTGTTATTATCTATTATTACTCAATCTGATAACATCTCTTTATCAATACTATTATCTATATCTAAACCATAATATACTAAGCCACATAACTTTTTTTTATAAACTGCTTTAGGACCGAAAATATAACTTTTATTAATAGTTCAGCCTCGGGTAGTTACGTCATACAAACCCAAACAATGTGAAACCCTATTTCCATTAAATATTATCAGCCTCTTCCTAATAACAAAAACTAATGATACTATAAATTATATTATGAATGACCCTCACGGCATTTTTTTTTTTTTTTTATTGGGAGGGAAGGGGGGGGGGGGCATTTTTCTTGGATGCTGTTATTAATGAAGGTCATTAGTGAAATAACGGCACTAGTAATAATGGTAATACTAGAGACCGTAATAGTGATGCCATTGTCATAATCATCTGCTGCTCTTAACACCATTATCACCCCAACCATTACCCCCCCCCCCCCCCCCCCCCGAGCTCTCCTTAAAAAAAAAAAAAAAAAAAAAAAAAAAAAAAAAAAAAAAAAAAAAATCATTACTGTAATATATAACGACTATACGCAAAAATCAGGATCTCTACTGATCATTAACAGCAGCGGCAGCATCAACAATAATAATAACAATAAGAACAATCCTGAGATAATAACAAAAATAATAGCAGCAGCAGAAACAAAAGCAATAACATAAATAACTATTCATAACAATAACGATATGCGTAATAAGTGCAAGAATAACAACAATAATAACAATAAATTTGAAAACAATTATGATGATGGTGATGGTGATAGTGATGAGAGAGAGAGAGAGAGAGAGAGAGAGAGAGAGAGAGAGAGAGAGAGAGAGAGAGAGAGAGAGAGAGAGAGAGAGAGACAGAGAGGGAGGGAGAGAGGGAGAGAGGGAGAGAGGGAGAGAGGGAGAGAGGGAGAGAGGGAGAGAGGGAGAGAGGGAGAGAGAGAGAGAGGGAGAGAGGGAGAGAGAGGGAGAGAAAGAGAGAGGGAGAGAGGGAGAGAGGGAGAGAGGGAGGGAGAGAGAGAGAGAGAGAGAGAGAGAGAGAGAGAGAGAGAGAGAGAGAGAGAGAGAGAGAGAGAGAGAGAGAGAGAGAGAGAAAGGGAGAGAGAGAGAGAAAGGGAGAGAGAGAGAGAAAGGGAGAGAGAGAGAGAAAGGGAGAAAGAGAGAGAAAGGAGAAAGGGGAGGGTAAAAAGAAGGAGAAAGGAATGAAAGGACAGAGACAGTGATCGGAGAGTAAGGAAAAGGAGAGGGGGGAGAGAGGGAGGGAGGGAGGGAGGGAGGGAGGGAGGGAGGGAGGGAGGGAGGGAGGGAGGGAGGGAGGGAGGGAGGGAGGGAGGGAGAGAGGGAGAGAGGGAGAGAGGGAGGGGAGGGGAGGGGAGGGGAGGGGAGGGGAGGGGAGGGGAGGAGAAGGAGCAGGAGAAGGAGAGGGAAGAGGATGAGATGCAATAACATCCCCTTAGCATCATCAACACAATCATCCCCTCGTCGCTAAGAAAGAGAGAAAAAAAAAAAAAAAAAAAAAAACAAGAAAATAAGAAGGAAAAGTCTCACAACATAAACAAACACCAACATCAAGAGCTTCCCGGACGACAGATGCAAACAACGCCGATTAAAAAAAAAAAAAAAAAAAGAGAACCAATAACAATCACTAAATACAATAACAATAAAGAGAGTAACGCCAAAAAAACAATTCCGAAGAATGAGAGTCTACTGGGATGCTCACGTCGAGGAGATTAATCGCCCTAACAGTGTCATATGGTAATAGGGAAGGAAGAGAGGCAGGGATGCTGGGGGGGGAGGAGGGAGGGAGGGGGATAGGAGGAGAGGGAGGGAGGGAGGGAGATAGGAGGAGAGGGAGGGAGGGAGGGAGATAGGAGGAGAGGGAGGGAGAGAAGGAGGGAGGGAGGGAGGGAGGGAGGCAGGGGGAGAGGAGGAGAGGGAGGAGAGGGAGGAGAGGGAGGGAGGGAGGAGAGGGAGGGAGGGAGGGAGGGAGGGGGAGAGGAGGAGAGGGAGGAGAGGGAGGGAGGGAAAAGAAAGGAAGTGAGAAGAAGAGGGAGGGAAGGAAGGAGAGAGAGGGGAAATTAGAAAGAAGGGAGACGGAGGGGAAAAATGAAAGGACAAGGCGAAAAGAAAAGTCTCGGAGAGTGTGGGGGAGAGAAGCAAGCAGAGGGCGAGGGACTGGGGGGGGGGGGGTTACAGAGAGGGTGCGGGAGGGGGAGAAGGGGAGAAAATAGAAAGGAGGGGAGCCGGCGACGGGGTGGAAGGCGGTGGAAGGGGATGAAAAGCGAGGTAAGAAAAGACAAAGAAGTTAGTCAAGGAGTGGAGGAGGAAGAAGTAAGAAAACGCAAACAAAGACATGAAGAAAGCACAGAAACAAAAAAAAGAGAAAACAAACAAACAAACAACCCCCCCAAAAAAAAGAAAATTTAAACCAGTCAGCCAAATCGACTGGAGACTGGACAATACTGAGAAAAAATACTAATGGCTCACTCCTCCTGCTCCTCCTCCTCCTCCTGCTCCTCCTCCATCCCCCCCTCCTCCTTCTCCTTCTCCTCCATACCTCCGCTCTCTCCCTCGGCCTCGCCCTCTTCGTCGTCCACTCGAGGATGACTAAGAAGGGCGCCGAGGACCAGCTAAGAGGACGGAACGTGGATACCAATAGTGATGATAAGTGCAAGGGCAGCACAAGCTAATAAAAATTTCAACGGAGTCACATTACCGGAAATATGAGAAAGGGAGATTGAGAAAGTAGGGGAGAGGGAGAGGGTGAGAGGACGACCGAGAGTGAAAGAGTGAAAGGGAAATGGGAGGGAGGGAGGGAGGGAGGGAGGGAGGGAGGGAGGGAGGGGGAAGAGGGGTGGGGAGGGAGGGAGGGGAGAGAGGGAGGGAGAGAGGGAGGTAGGGAGAGAGGGAGAAAGAGAGAGAGAGAGAGAGAGAGAGAGAGTGTGAGGGGGTAGGGGGGTAGGGGAGTGAGAGAGAGAGTAAGAGAGACTGAAAAAGAGTGAGAGTGAGCACGAGAGCGAGTGCGAGAATGAACGCGCAAGAGGGGAACGAGAGCGCGAGTAAGAATGAGAGTGAGAGAGCGAGATTGAAAGAGAGACAGAGAGGCGTGATACAAGCATTTTTCTTATTCATTATGAGCTCTAGTCCCACTAAATTGAGTTCCACTTTATCAAGTTATGAGTCGGCAATTGCATTTCGTTGACAGTTGCAAAACAAGTCAGTAGGCGAGGGAGCACGTGCATACAGACGAACTATTTGCGAGGTGTTTTCATTAGCTTTTCGAGAACTCTGTACTTGCGCTCAAATTTGATTCTCTTTTTTTCTACTTTTCTACTTGTTTTCCAGTACTCCAATAGATATGTTTTATTTTGGACGAGAAGGCATATAACCTCGCATTTCCTTAGCGCCTGAGGTTAACTAAAAAAAAAAAGGACTCCCCCCAATACTCTCTCAGTTTTTCTAAACAAAAACAAACGTAAAAAAAAAAAAAAAATGCCACAGACCTCCAGACATAAAAAAAAGACAGAAAAAAGGTAAAACGCCGTGGCACCTGCCTAACATACCACTCTCGGCATCTTCGGCATCTTAGGCCTGGAAACGCCACGCAAACACGTGACGTCACGCCGAAACTCCACGACGCAACAGCAGTACGGAAGGCGACGGAGAGAGGGGGGAGGGGGGAGGGGGGGGAGGGGCGTTAGCTGCACTGTGTCAAAGGCGTGAAGATTATGAATGGATATTATTTAATTTTTTCCTGATGATTGTGGGCTGGAGTCATCTTTTTGACGTAGGGTTTTTGTGTCTGCAAGAGGGCGAGGGGGAGGAATGGAGAGATGCACGCATGCATACTTACATATATTCATACATACATAAATAAATACACACACACACACACAGACACAAAGACACACACACACACACACACACACACACACACACACACACACACACACACACACACATATATATATATATATATATATATGTATATTCTGGCGTCCCGTTAATTTGACGAGACCGGAATGACAACATCGGACGAATGTTCTGATAACAGCACGCGTTAATGGGACGTCCGGCACGACTTCGCCGAGATAATTACAATAAACATAATTTTCTTACCTTCTCACATTAAATCAAAATAAATGTCGTTTCTCAACACTCTTATTCCCAAACCCTCGTCTCCGAATAACCTGAAGGGCCATTTGCAGATTTGAAAATAGAGAAACAGATAAACAAACAAATAAGGAAGATAATAAAAAAAAATGAAGTTGAAAATAAAAAATCTGAAAATCAAAAAGAGAATAAAGAATAAACATGAAGAAAGATAAAAACAAAGATAAAAATGACGAAGCAAATAAAAAAATAAGAAAAAAAAAGAAAATAAAGAACAAAGAGAAAATAAATAGAGATAACAAGAAAAAAAAAAAAAAACGAACGGCGAGGGCATACTTCCACAAACACAAAAAGGGGACATTCACAACCACGCTGCAGGTTACCACAACACAAAAGTAAAAACGGGGAACCCATGACAACTACTGCCAACCAGCAGAAACAACAACCACAAAAATTACAACACTGCCGTAAATAAAAGGTCCTTGTCCACACCATCACAATCACCACGCCACGAACACACACCCTCGGCAAGCGACACCATCTCCACCAACACCACCTCCACCACCATTCACCACTTCCATCAACCACCTCCGCCAACCACTTCCAACAATTATATCAATAATTTATACCTCCTCCCCCACAACCCTGCCACCTCCTCCACCCCCTCCCGCCATTGACACCCACCCCATTCTCCCCCTCCACCCCTCCCACCACCCCCTCCAACACCCAGCACAGCCGCGGCACTCGGACCCCGGGCGCCTCCCCCTCGATGGCCGTCCTTGGGACAAATATCCTCAGGATGCCAGGGAGAGACTGCTTGTACGAAGTAATCCCGATACTCGCTCTCACTCTTGCTTTTACTCTTGCCCTTGGTCTCCCAGAACTCTTGGTCTTAGCCCCGATGAAGCTTGTTTGAGGGCCCAGTCTAAGGCTCTTACTCTTGCATTTGGGCCCAATGTTTCCTGCTCTTGGGGCCAACATCTCTTGCTCTTACTCTTAGGTTCAATATCTCTTGCACTTACTCTTGAGCTCAAAATTTCCTGCACTTACTCTTGCGCTCAAAACTTCTTGCTCTTACTCTGGGGGCTCAAAATTTCCTGCACTTGGGCCCAGTGGCTCTTACCCTTGCGTTTGGCCCCAACTTTCCTTGCTCTTGGACGCAATGACTCTTTGTCCTGGGGCCGTGTAGCTCTTGCTCTTACTCTTGAGCCCAATGACTCTTACTTTATGGCCCAACAGCTCTCCCTATTACTTTCGGACCCAACAGCTCTTGCTCTTGCTCCTGCCCCAGTAGCTCCCGCGGCCGTGCGTGTCTTCCCTCTCGCTCTCTCCATCGTGTTTATTGTGATGAGCGGCCGTACGCCGGGTTGTCGATTAACATGTACTAAATTATCGTGTCTGTGTACGTATATAATACTGTGCATATACACATAAACTTTGTTTATCTTTGTGAGTGTGTGCGTGTGCGTGTGCGTGTGCGTGTGCGTGTGCGTGTGCGTGTGCGTGTGCGTGTGCGTGTGCGTGTGCGTGTGCGTGTGCGTGTGCGTGTGCGTGTGCGTGTGCGTGTGCGTGTGCGTGTGCGTGTGCGTGTGCGTGTGCGTGTGCGTGTGCGTGTGCGTGTGCGTGTGCGTGTGCGTGTGCGTGTGCGTGTGCGTGTGCGTGTGCGTGTGCGTGTGCGTGTGCGTGTGCGTGTGCGTGTGCGTGTGCGTGTGCGTGTGCGTGTGCGTGTGCGTGTGCGTGTGCGTGTGCGTGTGCGTGTGCGTGTGCGTGTGCGTGTGCGTGTGCGTGTGCGTGTGCGTGTGCGTGTGCGTGTGCGTGTGCGTGTGCGTGTGCGTGTGCGTGTGCGTGTGCGTGTGCGTGTGCGTGTGCGTGTGCGTGTGCGTGTGCGTGTGCGTGTGCGTGTGCGTGTGCGTGTGCGTGTGCGTGTGCGTGTGCGTGTGCGTGTGCGTGTGCGTGTGCGTGTGCGTGTGCGTGTGCGTGTGCGTGTGCGTGTGCGTGTGCGTGTGCGTGTGCGTGTGCGTGTGCGTGTGCGTGTGCGTGTGCGTGTGCGTGTGCGTGTGCGTGTGCGTGTGCGTGTGCGTGTGCGTGTGCGTGTGCGTGTGCGTGTGCGTGTGCGTGTGCGTGTGCGTGTGCGTGTGCGTGTGCGTGTGCGTGTGCGTGTGCGTGTGCGTGTGCGTGTGCGTGTGCGTGTGCGTGTGCGTGTGCGTGTGCGTGTGCGTGTGCGTGTGCGTGTGCGTGTGCGTGTGCGTGTGCGTGTGCGTGTGCGTGTGCGTGTGCGTGTGCGTGTGCGTGTGCGTGTGCGTGTGCGTGTGCGTGTGCGTGTGCGTGTGCGTGTGCGTGTGCGTGTGCGTGTGCGTGTGCGTGTGCGTGTGCGTGTGCGTGTGCGTGTGCGTGTGCGTGTGCGTGTGCGTGTGCGTGTGCGTGTGCGTGTGCGTGTGCGTGTGCGTGTGCGTGTGCGTGTGCGTGTGCGTGTGCGTGTGCGTGTGCGTGTGCGTGTGCGTGTGCGTGTGCGTGTGCGTGTGCGTGTGCGTGTGCGTGTGCGTGTGCGTGTGCGTGTGCGTGTGCGTGTGCGTGTGCGTGTGCGTGTGCGTGTGCGTGTGCGTGTGCGTGTGCGTGTGCGTGTGCGTGTGCGTGTGCGTGTGCGTGTGCGTGTGCGTGTGCGTGTGCGTGTGCGTGTGCGTGTGCGTGTGCGTGTGCGTGTGCGTGTGCGTGTGCGTGTGCGTGTGCGTGTGCGTGTGCGTGTGCGTGTGCGTGTGCGTGTGCGTGTGCGTGTGCGTGTGCGTGTGCGTGTGCGTGTGCGTGTGCGTGTGCGTGTGCGTGTGCGTGTGCGTGTGCGTGTGCGTGTGCGTGTGCGTGTGCGTGTGCGTGTGCGTGTGCGTGTGCGTGTGCGTGTGCGTGTGCGTGTGCGTGTGCGTGTGCGTGTGCGTGTGCGTGTGCGTGTGCGTGTGCGTGTGCGTGTGCGTGTGCGTGTGCGTGAATACTGTGCCAAACATAAGCCCTACCCCACGTCCATATGATCCCTGCCACGGTACCCCTTCCCCT
>NC_061850.1:1577892-1582892 GCF_019202785.1 Penaeus chinensis | reverse complement strand
GAAGAGGAGAAGGGAAAGGAAAATGGGGAAGGACCACTCTAGCTGCCTTCGTTCCCTGGACAACGGCGAGTCCGGCGAGTGCCTGAAGGCGCAAGCAAGCAAGCAAGCACAAGCAGAAACAGCGAATCGACACTGAAGCAAGCAATTACGCGTCAATCACAGGCAGTGACGAGCGGGGGGAGGGGTAGGGGCAGGGGGGGGGTAATATAGTCAAGAGAGAGTTCGCAGGATTTGACTGACCAGAAGGACGATGGAAACGCCGAACAGAGCGTGCCTTGAAGGAGGACTTGGAGGAGGCTGTGCAACTCAGTTCAGGATAAAGCAATTGAGCTCAGGATAACGAGAATTAGAACGCATTGATTAGACCAGGATAACAAATTCACATCGGGGTAAAGAAAATACAAATGGGATACAAAGAAACCAACTACGATGATCCAAGATTCGAGAGCCGCTGAGGGAAAGGACGAGCACATTGCATGAGGCACAAGTTTCAGCAAAAGTACATATATACTGCATATACGAGCGTTCATGTACATGTCTATATATGCGTGTGTGCGTTTTCAAGCATGTGCGCGTTTTCAAGCATGTGCGCGTTTTCAAGCATGTGCGCGTTTTCAAGCATGTGCGCGTTTTCGGGCGTGTATGCGTTTTTGGGCGCCTGTACGTTTTCGGGCATATGTGCGTTTATGGCCTTGTGTGCGTTTGCAAGCGTGCGCGCGTTGATGGGAGTGCGTGCGTTTTCTGGCGAGTGTGCGTTTTCGAGCGCGCGTGTCTGTGTATCTGTGTGTGTCTGCGCTTACGAACAAGAACTGAAATATAATTATTTAAAAAAAATCAAGAGCACGTGCTACACCCCGCGGCGCTGCCAGCTGGGTTCTCGTGATCACAAAACCATTATTCAACGCCTTTGCATGAAATAAGAATAACATAATCTCGAGTTGTAATGCGATCTTAAGAATCATCCATCACGACGTTGCATGACAAAAAAAGAAAGAAAATAGGGAAAAGAGAGAGAAAAAAGAGCTGATGAATTTCTTGCAGAATGTAGAAACGCGAGGGACAATCAATGGATTACTCATTCAGCGATCGTCTTCTGCCGACATGAAAATAATACACACGTCATGGGTGCGTGCAGATGAGTGTGTTTATGTATGAGAGAGAGAGGAAGAGGGAGAAAGAGAGAGAAAGAAAGAGAGAGAGAGAGAAAGAAAGAGAGAGAGAGAGAGAGAGAGAGAGAGAGAGAGAGAGAGAGAGAGAGAGAGAGAGAGAGAGGGAGGGAGGGAGGGAGGGAGGGAGGGAGGGAGGGAGGGAGAGGGAGAGGAAGGGAGAGAGGGAGGGGGAGAGAGAGAGAGAGAGAGAGAGAGAGAGAGAGAGAGGAGAGAGAGAGAGAGAGAGAAAAAAAAAGGGAGAGGGAGGGAGAGGGAGGGAGAGGGAGAGGGAGAGAGGGAGAGAGAGAGAGAGAGAGAGAGAGAGAGAGAGAGAGAGAGAGAGAGAGAGAGAGAGAGAGAGAGAGAGAGAGAGAGAGAGAGAGAGAGAGAGAGAGAGAGAGAGAGAGGGAGAGAGAGGGAGAGAGAGAGAGGGAGAGAAAGAGAGAGAAAGAAAGAGAAAGAAGAGAAAGAAAGAGAAAGAAAGAGAATAAAGAGAAAGAAGAGAGAAAGAAAGAGAAAGAAAGAGAAATAAAGAGAAAGAAAGAGAGAAAAAGAGAAAGAAAGAGAAAGAAAGAGAGAAAAAGAGAAAGAAAGAGAAAAAGAGAAAGAAAGAGAAACAGAGAAAGAAGAGGCTGGAGCACGCCCAGCCCCCGCCCCTTCCCCGCGCCACGGCCCTCCCCTGCCCGCCCGGGGAATCCTCGAAGTGGCGCCGGAGGACAGCTGAGAGGCAGGTAAGCGCGAGATCCTACCATTACCTCCGCCCTTACGACACCTCCTCTTCTCGCCACCTGGCCGCGCGTAAGATTGCCTCCTGGCTGCGCATAGGACTCCCACCTGGCGTTACGCTAGGGTATGTCCAAGGGTTAGCCGTTCGCTCTCACCTGTATTCCCGGGAGATTTCATTTCCCCCAAGAGCACCGAGTCGAGAACGAACACACAGCGGCACAATTCCCAAAGAAAAGTTCTGTTGACGCCAAGTTTCTTCAACAAAGTCTCCGAACCCTTTCATTTTTCGTCCTCCCTTTGGAGCGTTTCATTCAGCAATTCCCCTATCATTTCTTTTTCTTCTCTCTCTCTCTCTCTCTCTTTTATATGCAAGGCACTTCCAAGTACTTCCAATCATCCATAAATTCAGACCGTAAACCCCAGCGTCACGGCGAGACCCACGCTCAAGCGCCTCGCAAAACCAAGCGGCGACTTTGCAACTCCGTTTAGCGTGTCCCAATGCGAACATTTCTTTCCTTAGCGTTTTAAACAAGGAAAATAAAAACAAAAATAAGATCGTTTAGCGTGGTAAGGCCGCTGTACACCCGTAGATAATAAAAACAATAATTACGAAAACTATAAACAAAACGGTGCTCTGACATGTGTTCAACATTATTTTCATGACCCAATCAAATATACCATTTCTATGCTGAAATGATTATTCTTTTCTGCGAAGTTCCATCCCACAAATTGCCATACCACCCATATCACCACCACCCTCAAAACGCCATTTATTTCCCCCTCCCCGCCCTTCCCCTCTCTCAATTCTTCTCCCTCTCTCTCCTCCCTCTCTCTCCTCCCTCTCCTTCCATTCTTCTCTCTCCTCGTCTTTCCTCTCCCTCCCCGGGTTCCCTCTACCTCTCTTTCTCTATACCCCCTCTCCCCACTCCCTCTATCGAGCATCTCTCAACAATCGACTCGATCCAAATCTAATTTATGGAGCCCAAAGAAATTCAAAAATCGAGAAAAGAGCAATCGGAGCGTGAAAAGACATCCCCCTCCTCCCCTTCCCTCTTCTCCCCTCCCCTCCCTCTCCACTCCATTCCATACCAATCCCCACTCCACTTCCCTCCCCTCTCCTGTCCTGTCGCCCACTCTCCTCCCCTCCCTCACCTCCCCTCCTCTCTCCAACACTCCCCTCCCCTCTTCCCCCTCCCCTCCCCTCTTCCCCCTCCCCTCCCCTCCCCCATCCCCCACCCATGCCCCGCCGCCCCCACTTGCTTCCGTGCAGCAAGGGCCCAGGGCATACGGCATGAATAAATTATAGGCCTCCCTCACTCTCCCAAAATGCCTCGACATTTAAGCTCGGGGCGAATGTATTGAAAGATCCGACAGCTCTGGGGAGGCGTCGGAGGCTTCGGGAAAAAAAGAGGTCTTCTCGTGATTTTTTTTTAAGGGGGGAAGTTCAATTTCTTTTTTTTTTTTTCTTGCCATTTTTTAAAAGTCTCTTCTTCCTCATATCTTCTTGTATTTTCTTTCTTTCAGGTATTTTCTTGCTCTCCTGGTAATTATTCGAGTTCTTAAATATATATTGCCAATCAAAACATATCATCGGATGTACATAATCTCTCTTTTCATTACAACCTCTCTCTTTCCATCACTCTTTGCCACTTCTTCTCTCACCATCACTCTCCCTCTCCCTCCCTCCTCCCTCTCTTCAGTAGTTCCACTCTTTCGCCTCCCCCCCCCCCTTTACCTCTCAGACTCTCCCTCCCTCATTAATAGCTAAATCATGGTACCATTTCCCATGAACTTACTTTTGATCAACTAAACTGCTTCAGGTTCAGTTTCGACATCTCCTCCTTCCCCCACTCTTTCCCACTCTTTCCCCCTCTCTCCCCTACCCCTCTACCTTCCTCTTCTCTCCCATCCCCCCGTCTCCCATCTTTCTCCTCCCCCTCCCCCTCCCCCTCCCCCTTCCTCCTCCCTCCTCCCTCCTCTCTCCCCCTTCCTCCTCCCTCCTCCCTCCCCCTTTCCTCCTCCCCCCTCTCTCCCACTCCCTGATAATCACCAGTAAGCACACCTGCTGTCGCTAATCAACCTCGCGGTCCACCTTACCGGAGTTGTGAAAAAAAAAATATTTACCTAACCCAGCGCCGCCGACTTCGCTCATCGAACCCTGTCATCATCACTATAATCATCATCGATCATCATCATCATCATCATCATTAGCGTGTCCAGTACTCGTAAGCTTACTCAGGCTTCTATTACTACTACTACTACTTCTTTTACAACCACTTTTTTACTATTTTTGAACCACTCTACTTTTTCTTCTTCTTCTACTACTACTACTACTACTACTACTACTACTACTACTACTACTACTACTACTACTACTACTACTACTACTACTACAACTCTTTCTATCACCACTGCTATTCCAACTCCTACTACTAAAATTACTGCTACTTCTACTGATACTACTACAACTGCTAAAACTACAACTAATACTAAAACTGGTACTCTTGCTACTACTTAAAGCCGCCATAATCACCACTCTCTCGATCCCAAAAATGATGGAATTATTTTCCCCTTACTGCCGAGCTTCAACCGACGAATCTCCCCTCTTCCCCGCCTCAGCCTCCCCTCACCCCCTACGCCCGCCCCCAACCCCACACTAAACCGCTTGACTGCCTGACTGCCTGAATGACTGACTGACTGACTTGTGGCCGATCTCAGTCAGGGAAAGAACCTCATCCGCTCACTCATCCATGCACTGTTGGACCTTAAGGCAAATGCATGTGAATGGGGGACGTCGACGGGGAGGTTTGAGGGAAAGAAGGAATCGAGGGAGAAGAGGACAGGGGAGGAGGGAAGGAGGCGGGAAGGGGACGAGGAGGGGAGAATAGAGGGAAGGGGAGGAGGCAGGAAGGAGAATGGGAGGGGGAGGAATAGGGAGGAGGGAGAAGGGAGGAAGGGGCTGGGTAAGACGAGGAAGGGAAAATAAAAGTAGGGGGAGGAGGGAAGCGGGAAGGAGAAGAAAAGGTGAGGGAGAGAAGAAAGAAAACGGCGAAGGAAGAAAGAGGAAGAGGAATAAGAGGGAAACAGAAGAGAGAAGAAAGAGAGAAAGAAATAGGAAAGGCAAGG
>NC_061850.1:1570392-1572892 GCF_019202785.1 Penaeus chinensis | reverse complement strand
TATGTAAACGCAGTCCTCACACAACATAACAAGAACATACATCGTAAAATTTATTAACTGAAGGAAACGCCTGCCTACAAATGTAATTATGATAATTTTATCATTTTATATTATAATAATAATATAAAAAATAAAATAAATAAATAATAATAATGATAATTGTAATAGTAATAATAATAAAAATACAAACACATGACGAGTCCAGGTTACGTAATGCGAATACTGATAAAACACACACACTCACAGTCTGAGAATTTATGCACGATTTCACAACACACAAGTGCTATTACATAACCATGCTGCATTTTTTCCCTTTTTTATCATCTGTAATACACTGTTCAGAAGTAAACAAAAAAAAAAAAAAAAAAAAAAAATTCACCTGCATGGCTTCCTGCAACTGACCACTTACTGACGTCACCAGAGCGTATAATATGCCACTCTCTCTCCATGAAAACTTTCCGAATATACTTTTGAAATACAAATCTATTGATCTTTCACCATTTATCTGCACGCCAAGGTCTGTTTACTTTCCTATTACAATACGTTAATATGTATATTTTGCTAATAATTATTCCATTAAGTGTATAACCAGCGAGGATAGATCATATGATGAATTGGGAACAAAATGTTTTCCCAAAATATGGTAAGTGAACCAACATTGCCGAATGAAAACCAAAGCGAATCGATTCAAATATTTATGCGCGCGCGAAAGTGTCATTTTTTTTATTTTCTCCCTAAAGTACAGTACTAGTACGAATATTTTAAACAAATTTGTTTTTTCATATATTCTACGGACAGTCAATGCATATAATCACACATTTGCGGTTGATCGGTATGTAACACTATACTAGTTTTAATGGTGATAAGATATCGAGGTTATGCAAGGAATCGCGTACCATAATAACTATAATAATTTCCTTACGCATCTGTTTCCATTGTCCAGTCAAGATTCGTCACCTGTTTAACTTGAATCCGAGCCTACAAGTTTCCGACTTACCGCAGCTACTTACAGATATTTACTTAACAGATCGACATATGCCTCGTTAAAAAAAAGTCTGTACAAAATTCAACATATAACCGATAACTTGACATACCTTCCCTGTCTTCCGTGACAATCACTCGCGTATAATGAATGAGCAGAGGCAGATATGCGTGTTTTCGTGCGACGGTTCTTCGTAAACATTTGTCGTAGGCCTACAATGATACATCCCTGTCGGCCTGTAAATCTCCTAAATCTAATTTTCTGGGATATTGTCAATTATCGATTGATTGACTGATCACGATAACTCCATTGATTGTCCTTTCCACTAATACCGGGAGCCGAGAATTGATGGACCACCTTTCAAAATATTGTCTGTTCGAATTTCTATTCAGTTTTTGTTTTTAGTTTCTTAAAAAAAATAAGTTCAGATCAATCAACAAACATATAGTTCAAGGTTATATAATGTTGGGCATTATCGTCACCTTCATCACTATCATCAAAACCACCGCGAGTTTTGCAATGGCGCCTTCGCAACACTAATGCCCGAGTTCTTGAATAGTCCTCCTTCAATGGGAAACTGCGAGCAGAGCAGGAGGAGGTCAGGAAGACCCCCCCCCCCCTCCCTCTCTCTCCTGACGCCGCACGGTCCCCCTCTTCCCCCTCCTATCCATCACTTCCCCCACTTAGAAGTTGAAGGAACCCAGTTCCCTTTCCCTTCCCTACTCCCGCCACCCTCCCTCCCTCCCTCCCACTCTCCCACTCTCCCACTCCCTCTCAAGTCTCCCTCCCTCTCACGCCTCCCTCTCACGCCTCCCTCCCTGTCTCCCACTCCCTCTCCCTCCCTCCCTCCCTCCCTCTCTCCCACTCTCTCTCACGCCTCCCTCCCTCTCACGCCTCCCTCCCTCTCATTCCCTCTCCCTCCCTCCCTCACTCCTTCCATCCAAGTTCCTCCCTCCTCCCGAACACAAGAGGGATCTTCTCCCTTTTATTCTGAAAACTTTCATTATAGCGAATCAATTTTGCTATCTGAAAAGCGCCTGAAATACTTTCCAGTAAGAAGGCAGTTTCCAGAAGAGGGAGAGGGAGAGGAGAGGAGGGGATAAAAAAAAAATAGTTCTATAGGTCATGCATCTTCCTCGTTCATATTGACGTTTGAAGAAAAAATGCTAACATAGTATACGTGATGTTTTAATCAGAGAATGGCATGGTATGACCTGGTATGGGATTGACCCGAGAGTCTTCATCATCATAACCATTATACTTTCCTTTAAACTTCTTTATTTGTTTCCTCTTTAGTACAGACACAAGAAAGGTCTCGTGGGAACACAAAGAATGAAGGAAAAAAAACAAGACCAACATTTCCTTAAACTAACCCTTTCACACGCAAGCTCTCGGTGCACATTCCAGCATTAGTCATCAATAGTTAGAATAATAAAAAATAAAACAAAACGAAAAAAAAAATGTGATATCGGAATAGTGTGTTGAGGTACAGACTTGGAAGAGCTAGCCATGCGTGTG
>NC_061850.1:1560392-1565392 GCF_019202785.1 Penaeus chinensis | reverse complement strand
TGATGATTGCGACGGCAATGATAATGATAACAAAACCCCTGTTTCATAAAAGGCAACCTCTATCACGAAACACCAACGAAAAGCCCCTCCCTCTTTACTCACTCGACTTATCGTGACATGTCTGTAACATGTCGACAACCGGGTCACTGGAACACCGGATTCCAGAATCTCGGCCCACCCCACTGGGATGCCACAAAACACTCCACGCAACCACGATTCCGATTTTAATTGAGCCCGTATCCTGAAGGCCTACCTATTTCGTTACTAAGCCCTTTTCAGAGGAAGGGGGCGGGGCGGGGCGGAGCGAGGAAGTGACACAGTACCTAACATCTAAATCCACGAATTTTCAAAAGTTCGAGCATCCTTTTGAACACGAAATCCCTCACACGTCCCGATGCACAAAAATCCATTACTCCCAAAGCCCGGCAACAGAACACTCATTCAGATTCATCGAAAAGGAACAGCCAGCGTGATAAATCTTGGGGCATAACACAGGGCGGAACAAACTGCCCAGAAGAGGAACGCCAGCGATAAATTCATGAATAAAATAACGGAGGCGACAGGACCTGGCCGACGACAGTGCCCACGATTGCTGTCGATTTTCATTTCTTTTCCTTGGTCATCTTTATCTTTTAGCTTTGTTATTTCTTTTGCGGAACTGAGCTTTTATTATATCTCCATTTTCATTTCAATTTTTTTTTTTTTAGTTTTATTTGTTTCTCTTTATATTTTTTTTCTCTTCTTAGGGAACACGCTTTTAAATCTTGATTTTCAATTTTATTCTCATCTGTAGTTTCACGTATTTGACCTTGTCTTTTTTTTCTTGATTGCTTTTTTTATTTCTATTTTTATTTCTGTATTATCTTTGTCTATTTATCTTTCCTTCTTTATTTTTTTTCCTCCTTCGCTCTGCCATCGGGAGAAGTCGAGCGTGAATTATAAGCAGGCATCGCGTTCACTCGCTTTATCTGTTGGCGTTAATTTGTGTCCCATGTCCGCCTTTATTCATTTCTCTTTCCGCTTCCTCTTCATAGATGCATTAATTCCATCTTTCGTTCTTCACCCATAGTTCTGTTTTTCTCCTTCTCTCTTTTCTAATTCTCTCTTCTCCTTCCCCAATGTTTATCTTTTTAATACTCTCTTGTTTTTGCTCCTCCACTTTCTCCTTTTCCCTTTTTTTCTCATTCCCTCTTCCTTTTCATCTCCCTCTCCGTCTACCTCTCACCCTCTCTCACTCCAAACTCCAAGCTCCCTCTCTCACTCCTTTCCTCCCCCTATCTCCCTTCCCTCTCCCTCTCTCACTTCTTCCCTCTCCCTTTCTCCCACTCTCAGTTCTTCCCTCTCCCTCTCCCTCTCCCTTTCTTACTCCTTCCCTCTCCCTCTTCCTCTCCCTTTTTCACTCCTTCCCTCTCCCTCTCTCCCTATCCCTCTCTTCCACTCTCACTCCCTCCCTCTCCCTCTCCCTTTCTTACTCCTTCCCTCTCTTTCTCCCTCTCCCTTTCTCCCTCCACTCCCCTTTTTTCCAAACACTGCACACGCCAGACAAAGCAAGAGCAAGCCGCGCTCTTGCAATTAGCCACGAGCGCATCAGACGGCGCGCAGAACCAAAGCATCCTGCCCAGGACACATGACCGGCCCCCTGCTGGCCTTGGAATGAGCAGGCATTCATTTCTATGCTCAGTTATCAATATCTATCTGTCTGTCTATTAATCTGTCTGTCTCTTATATATCTCTATATTTATCTAGTTTTATCCTCTGTATCTCTATCTATCTATTTATCTATCTATCTATAAATAAATTTGTCGGCCTGCCTGCCTGCCTGCCTGCCTGCCTGCCTGCCTGCCTGCCTGCCTGCCTGCCTGCCTGCCTGCCTGCCTGCCTGCCTGCCTGCTTGCCTCCATCCATATATCAATCAATTTATCTATCAATCTACAGCATACATATATCGCCAAGGCAGCAACCTTAGCGAGAGCAACTGCTGGATCATAAACTCATTTCGATAAAAAAATGTCGACCAGAGAGACAAATTACATGCATTAGGAACATAATTGGAAAAAGGGTCCGGGTCATGCATGCATCGCGACCAAAGAGCAAGAGAGAGAGAGAGAGAAAGAGAAAGAGAAAGAGAAAGAGAGAGAGAGAGAGAGAGAGAGAGAGAGAGAGAGAGAGAGAGAGAGAGAGAGAGAGAGAGAGAGAGAGAGAGAGAGAAAGAGATGGAGATAGATGTATGGAGAGAGAGATGTGGAGAGAGAGAGAGAGAGAGAGAGAGAGAGAGAGAGAGAGAGAGAGAGAGAGAGAGAGAGAGAGAGAGAGAGAGAGAGAGAGAGAGAGAGAGACTTAGATATTTATACACATACATATACATACATACATATAGGCATACAGAGATACACAGATAAACAGATGCAGACCTATATGTAGACATAGAAGTAGACAGTTATACAAATGTCTATTTACAAAAATATACACATATATATACACAAACACGACTCCCCGATCGCCGAACCAGCCAGGATTCCGAGACGAAGCGAGGCGAAGCGACGGTGCGTCTGTCGCGGCGAGAAATTTATGGGACACAGAAGCAGGAAAAAAGCAGAGATAAAGTACGGGATTCTGCCACTCCTCTTCTCCTCCCTTTCTTCTCCCTCTTCCCTCCCCCCTTCATCCCTCCCTCTTCCCTCCCCCCTTCATCCCTACCCCCTTTCCTTCCCCCCTTTCCCCTCCCTTCTTCCTTCCTTCCTTTCCTCTCCCTTTTCCCTCCCCCCTTCTCCCCTTCCCCTTCTCACCCTTTCCCCTCTACCCCTTACCTCCTTTCTTTCTCTCCCTCTTCCCTTTCCCTTTCCCTTTCCCTTTCCCTTTCCCTTTCCCTTTCCCCTTACCCCTCCCCCTCCCCATTCCCCCTTACTCCTTCCTTTCCTCTTCCCTTCCCCCTCCCCCCAAGAAATCAAGAAACAACAGAGAAAACTAAGTGAAACAAACCCAAGTAAAAGACATCCACAGCAAACGAAAACAACAACACAATTCCCATTCCTACGACAAACCGGATTCCAAAAGCGAATTGAATCCTCATATTCACTCTCAAAGAACAACAAAGAAACAAAAACAAAAGGTGATAAAAGCAGAAGACAGGAAATGTCATTTTCCTTTTTTCACCTTTTTTATGTCTTCCATCAGGACCTTTTGAACCGTTAAAATAAACCTGCTTCCCTCCAGTTAGATACATATTTTATAAGAATCACAAACACCGTAAAAATATGAATACAGATCCCATACGCCTCGTTTATCACAGGGAATCTCTTTTTTCTTCTTTTCTTGGAATCAAGCGAAATGGAGAGCGAGCGCGCAAGCACGCACGCACGCAGACACGCGTAAAAAGGCAGAAAGAGAGAGAGTTAAAATGTGAGAAATAGAAAGAAAGAGATAGAGAGAGAGAAAAAGAAATAGAAAGAGAGAGAGAAAAAGAAATAGAAAGAGAGTGAGAGCGAATAAAAGAGAGACAGAGACACAAACAGAGAAAACGATAAAGAAAAAGTGAGAAAGAGAGAGAGTGAGTGAGTAAAGGAGAAAATAAAATTAAGTGAAAGTGAAAGTGAGACATATATAGACAGACACACAGAGACTGAGAGACCGAGAGACAGACAGACAGAGAAGAGACAGAGATACGAACGCACCGTCGATCCGGGCCGAGCCTTTCCATAATAATCAGACCATGAAGGAACAAAAGACTGTCGCCAGGTAGCAAGATAGATTCCTAGCGTCTAATATATTCATGAAGGAGAAGAGGGTCGTGACGCGAATAGAAAAAAAAGACACCCAAATCGATAATAAAAAAAGGAAAGAGAAAATGAAAAAAAAAAAAGGCGCCAGAAAATATTTCTCACTCCGCAGACTTGTAGAATATCGGATCATTTCCTAATGCTTGTGGGTGGGTTATTGCCTCTATTACTGCATTCAGCGACACATCACTTTGCAAATAGAGCAAATTGCCTTCCACCTTGTCTGAATCACACAGCTTGTCCCTCTCTATTACGCTCCATCCATACCGTCCCATTCTCGCGAAAATCAATAACAATGAAATACTATGACAATACAAGTCTAAACACAGCCGCGACACAGGAGAGGATTAAATACAAATAGATATAAATGAAAACAGTATAATAATAAACATAAATAAATATATAAATGGAAACAAATAAATAACATTGATAAGTATTAATAGGATACGTACATACACACCCAGAAATTCGTGAAAACACTAACTCAAAAGATACAGAAATATATAATAAAAATAGCTATGCACATACTTCAAATAAGCCACTCCGAGCCACACATAAACAAATAAACAAGTATAGTTACTAAACCCCTTTACCCGTCCTCCCTCCTTCCCCAAGAGAACACTCGAGGCCTCCCCCCTTCCCTTCCCTCTCTTCCCTTCCCTTCCCCTCCCCTCTCCTTCCTTCCCTCTCTTCCCTTCCCTTCCCCTCCCCTCTCCTTCCTTCCCCTCCCCTCCCCTCTCTTCCCCTCCCGTCCTCCAGTCCCTTCCCCTCCCCTCCCCTCCCCTCTCTTCCCCTCCCGTCCTCCAGTCCCTTCCCCTCCCCCTCCCCCAGGGCCCCGCATACCACCACACTGCGACATCCTCCTCGGACTCGCACTATTCCCTGTCATTATCAGATAATCAGATCAAGCCCCTGCAAAGGCTCCCGAGAATCTTGATAAAAAACAAACAAACAAATAAATAAATCCGAAAGCAAGTACATAAATAAATAAAAGAGTAAATGAGGGGGAGAGAGACGTTGGGTTCATCATTTAGAAAGTCGTATAAGTAATGAATAAGTGCCGAATTCCCGGCACGTCAACAGATATTCACACCTTGCTCGAGTGTACGTCAACGTGGTGTGTGTGTGTGTGTGTGTGTGTACGTGTGCGCGTACGTACATACATGTAAGTACCTACGAAAGAAATATACAGATACAAACCCATGGCAAAAATAAAAATAAAAT
>NC_061850.1:1537892-1542892 GCF_019202785.1 Penaeus chinensis | reverse complement strand
ATAAACAAGTGTATATACTTATATATATATATATATACATACATCTATATACATATACATATATATACATATAAATATATATACATATAAATATATATACATATAAATATATATACATATAAATATATATACATATAAATATATATACATATACATATATATACATAGACATATAAATATATATACATATATATACATATAAATATATATACATATATATATACATATAAATTTATATACATATATATACATATAAATATATATATACATATATATACATATAAATATATATACATATATATACATATAAATATATATACATATATATACATATAAATATTTACATACATATATATACACATACCTACATATATATTTACATATATATGTATATATACATACATATATATACTTAAATATACATATATAAGTATACATACATATATATAAATATATATACATATATATGCATACATACATACATCTATACACATGTACAAATATACATATATATACATATATATACACATATATAATTATATACATATATATGCATGCATATATACATACATAAACATCTACATACATTTATACACATTTATATACATATATATGTATACATATATACATATATTTATAAATCTATATACATATATATACATCTATATGCATATATATACACACATCTATATACACATATACATATACATCTATATACACATATATACACATACATACATGTGATATACATATATACATATATATACACATATGTATATACTTATATACAAATATAAACATTTACATATATCCATAAATATACAAATATACACATAAATATATGCATGTATATACATGTGTATATATCTATACATATACATACATATAACAACAAACATCTATATACATGTATAAACATACATATGTATATATGTATACACATATAAATATATAACCATATACATATACATACATACACACAACACACACACAAACATATATATAAACACACATGCACTTGTGTGTATATGTATATATATATATATATATATATATATGTGATAAGTTTATGTACATACATATAGACAAGAGTGTATATGTATATGTATATATATATGTGTATGTATACACATGTATATGTGTATACATTTCATATATGCATACAAGCATATACATATATATACATACATACACATATATATGTATAATACACATATACATATATATACATACATTCATACATATATATGTATATTATATCTATGTACATATAGATATATATGTATACATGTGTATATATATGTATTGATATAGACATATATGTTTATATATACAAACATAAATACATACATATGTACACATATACATATATACATATACATATATATAAAAATATATATATAGATACATTCACATATACACATACATCTATACACATAGAGGTATACATACACATATATAAACATATAGTTAGATATATATTAACATATATAAATACATACATGAACAAATATACATACACATACATACATGCATACATGCACACATACATATACATATACAGATAGGTATACATATATAGATGCGTGTACGCATATGGATACATATACATATATACATAAATATATATACGTATATATAAATATAGATATATGCACATACATACATGTATATGTATGTATATATATATGTATGTATATATACACATATGTATATATACATATATATGTATATAATATATGTATAATTAATAAGTATATTATATAGATATATATCCGTATTATATATACACACACATATATATATATATATATATATATATATATATATATATATAGAGAGAGAGAGAGAGAGAGAGAGAGAGAGAGAGAGAGAGAGAGAGAGAGAGAGAGAGATTGTATAATATTGATATATAAATATTCATTTATACATACATATATATTATATATACATATATGTACCTATACATACATACATATATATATATATATATATATATAAGTAGACATACATATAGAGATACATATACATATACACATGTATACACACGTGTATATACATATACTTATACATATATATTTTTTTATATATAAATGTCTGTAGGTTAAATATATATATATATATATACACATATATGTAGAAATTTATACATGTGTGTATAAATATGGATGAAGACGTATGTATACATATGTACATATATGTGCATATAAACATATATGTGTGTATATATATACACATATGCATACGTGTGTGTGTAGGATTTATACATTTATAGAGTTACACTTGTTTTCGTATTATAGCTAGCTGTATCCATATTTGTTTACATCTGTACGCGGACCCCTCCCTCTTTCCCAACAAAAACATACAAAATCCCAACCAGGCTGCATCTAGAACTGGCGGCCACACGACGCCAACAAATGACCTTAAAGTGGTTTAGTGCTGCCACAGCCAAGGTGACAATACTGCAGAAAACTCACTGCTAAGCGCCTGTAATAGAACCATTGTGGTTAATGTGTCCAGGGGCGTCTCTGTTACGACTGCACCAGCACAGGTTGTGTTCCTCGTAGTGTGATAACGTTGCAGATGGTTCGTCTTCCACTATCGTGTTTTAGAGCAGTAGCCATAACACAGAACGACTCGTGATAACTGTGTAGCTTTGCCGGTTCTATCACTGCCGCAATAAAATGTCTGACTCGCCGATTTTACTGTCAACTGAAGTGGACATGTTAATTCGTGTCGTATGCATGACAGTGGCAGTGGGAATTACAGGGCTGACAGATATTCATTATGCTGAAATAACACAAGCAACTTTCCCAATACAATCACATATAGGTACTTCCATAAATTAAATTGTAAACATACAGTACAAAGTCTGTCCCAGCCTCTGTCTGTCTGTCTGTCTGTCTGTCTGTCTGTCTGTCTGTCTGTCTGTCTGTCTGTCTGTCTGTCTGTCTGTCTGTCTGTCTCTCACTGTCTTTGTCTGACAGAGAAACAGACAGTGAGAGACAGAGACACACACTAGGGCAAAGAGAGACAGAGACAGATAAACAAACAAACTCGACACATTATATGGCAACGCTATCGTTATAGTGTGACCATGTGTTTATTTGTCATACCGAGGTGACAATAAATTCTACTGTCATCATAATGCGAAACTACATATATTACTTGTCACAGTGAAGCCATAATGACAGTTACGATCAACTGTGCTATTCGGGCATAAACTATACTTTAAATGGTTGTGACATACTGCAACTGTCACCCATAAGGTGGTGATGTAACCGAGGCTGCCGCGTTAACTTAGCCCTCCCATGATACAGCCATATGCATCATCCCAAGATCAGCTTCCATATTTACATTCACGTGACGGGACCACCTGTGCCATACTCACGCTGGCACTATGATGTCACCGACTCTTGTTTGGCTCCTTGGTGACGAGCCCTCCGTAACTGTCAAACCAAGATGTCAAATGAAAGCTTACATTCCTACCCGCGATCTGCTTTGAAAATTAGTGATAAAAGGGGTGCAAACACTACTTTGCTTGGCCTACTCAGCCCGAGGCACTGCGGTGTGAAGTGAAAATTCCGCCGACGTGATCGATATCCTCCCGTGTCACATTATGACAACACAGGCGACACTCATTCAGCACTCGGACATTCCTCACACTCCACACTGTACCGTAAGATCCCCCCGCCCCCTCGGGCGATTGCAAGCAGCACTCCACACTGACATTTTCGGCATGCAACACCATGCATCTTGTAAATCATCACACGGTCTACTTCTTGGGAATAATCAACGAGCCCGACACTTTTGTAATAACATTCATTAACGTGCTGCTGCTTACGACGAATTATTGAAAGCAGGCAAAGGCGAGTGGTCCGCAGCAGGCCCTAATTGCTCCCGTGCCCCAATTAAGGGTAAATGCTCGACGCCAAGTGACACTCGACTCGGCTGCCATGGAAACTCGTGCAGTTCCGCCTCCCGAATGAGTCTAGGTTTTCTGTAATTCGCCACTGTCTGCTCGCACCGATTACCGGCTGATGACGAACGCCGAGTAAACCTGGCACTGACGACCTCGCTGCGGACGGAGGGCCTCTCCCTCTCGCTTTTCTCTCCCTCTCCCCCTTTCTCTCGCAGTCACATGAGGCTCACACGCCCCTTCCCCTCACCCAGCCCTCGGGAAGGGCGGCGGCGTGCAGGCATTCAGACACAAGGGACGGAATCGCGGGAGATAAGAGAGCGCGGGCGGGAGGGCCTCGGAGTGGGAGGGCCTCGCGGCTCCAGATGACAGATCGTCCGCTGGCACCTCTGCTGCTTCTCTCACCTGTCACACCTGCTGCCGCGCTCCCTCGGCCCCGGCATGCTTTGCACTGCTCCTCTACCTATGGACAACGTGGGAAACTTACCTTGGCAACTTGGAAATTCTCTGACTGCAGACTTTCTACGATAGACACTGTCTCTGGCTTCGCCGTTGGCTGTTGAACAGACGACTGAAATCTATCGAAAACATGTTTGATCGTGAACTTCTTCATGTTGGATTATAAAATCCAGCCACCAGTATCATATGAACTCCATACATACGCGTGTGCACTTGATATGCTCATAACTCCCTTATAATCCCATTTTGAGAGGGACAGACGCCGGGACTCTCTCACTCCCGTCCGCCCGCGTCCGCTGACTCGCGCTCACTGGCTGCCGGATCTGCGCCGCCCCTCGACGCCCTCGCGCCGCCTCCGCCACGCTCGATAATAAGACTTAATAAAGCTGCTGTCATCCCTCTGCTCAATATTTAGAATGAAATGAACTATTGCAACGGTGCTGGTCGCGATAAGATGCGTTTTGTCGTGCTGAAGACGTGGGGAAAAGCGGTTTTAAAGAGGAAAGTGTTTAGAAAGGAGGCGAGTCGTGCGTTATTGGAACCCGTACTGCGCAGACGACACACAACGCAGTGGCGAGCGAAGTTCGATACAAGAAAGTGCTGGAATAAGGCAAGATGCATT